>NW_026854097.1:0-77967 GCF_026571515.1 Ruditapes philippinarum
ATTTCAGTGAGGGATTTCGCGAAATAAATCGTAATAGTTGGCATATTGATGATGCCTATGCAATTGGATTTTATTGGACAATATTTAAAATGAGAATTTCTCTTTATAATATGAATTGTACAGCATGGTACAATCTGAAACAAATCACAATACGTTAGAAAGCCATATAATATGTCTATATAAGTTATTATTTATTTAGAAAACACATGTTAAATAACAGCTTTGCATTTTCTGTTCACCAGTTGTCAGTTTTAATTGAGAAAAAAACAACTAAATGTTTTTTTATTTGCGCTGGCAAATTGGCAAATTAACAATACTTATAGTAAAGACCAGTCATATTTCTATCATTTTTGTAATCTACATTCGAATCAGATAGTATCTTCTGTTAAAATGATGTATTTTTTAACTTTCTAAACTGTACAGTAAATTGGGAAACGAATGTCTTTACAATTCTTATTTATATCATGTTGAATTTGGAGTATAAATTGATAAACAAGTTGTAATAACATAAATATCTTACTTAAATATCTAAATGTTCATTCATCTTGTGTTTTTTTCTGTTTATAGGTATATAATAAATGCTTGGAAAGGATTATTTTGCCATTTGTTTGATAATTTAGGACTATTAAGAAAGATTAAAAATAATCTATGCAGGTGTGAGGTAAACTACTAAAAGAACACACAGCTGCAATAAGTTGAATGCGAGAATGTATAACATGTAAACAAACTACAAACTTGTACTACATTTCATATTCATTTGGTTATATTTTCGGGTTTCGTAACAGTTTAGTAATCTAATGCCTGTAGATAGGTACAAAAACCAGAAAAATGTGTGATTCATTGGATGCATTAATCACAATTAAATTACAATGAAAATTGCAGACTCGGTTTGATTGTGTCTGTACATGATGGATAATGAAAAATTGTAACATCCCTCAAGGCCCCTAGCACCGCATTGAGCGGTACTCAAGGGAGGTTCACAATTTTCAACACTTAAAAGTGTTGATGTCAATGATCCCGAAGAACCAGAAAAATATAATAATCCTGACATAGATGGATCAACGAGATATTTTCATTATATTTACAAATATTTGTTACAAAACAATTAGAGTGAATGATAAATTAATAGATAGAAAACATGCATTACCGAAATCTATTTTCTTATCGATAAAAAGCAAAGGAGGCAAATGACATTTATTTACTCTTGAATTAAATTCGGCTTTAAAACTGATGGATTTAAGTGAGGGATTTCGCGAAATAAATCGTAATATTTGGCATATTGATGATGCCTATGCAATTGGATTTTATTTGACTGTATTTAAAATGACAAAAATGTTGTCGTTTATTCCTTTCTTATGTATCGAAAATAGCGATTTAGCCTTTGGTAAAAGAGTTCATTCGAATTTGATTGTTCCATTACCGATGTAGCATTTATAATTCATAAGATGTCTCAAATGGTAGGCAACTAACCAAACATGTATCGCAAAAATGACGGGAAATGTGATTTCAAAATGTATAAAATTACATTTTAGCAATATACATGTTATTGCGTTTACGTTTTCTTATTGGCAATTGTCAGGTTAATAAAGGTACTGCCATTTGACTGCGATTAAAATAATTTTTGAGAAAAGAAGTATAAAACAGCAAACCGTCAATGTTACATGAATAATAGACTTCTACTGTGTCTACACAAGACCGTTCTCATAATTATGTTAATTAAATAATGTAAAAAAAACCCTTAAAATAAAAAAAGAAACAAAAAGAAAAAGAAAACGTGAACCATTTGAGTCATATTAAAACGAAGATTTAGGAATATTTCATTTAGTTTCTTTCGATATTTTCATAAACGAAAAACAGCTACAATTTCTGATAGCCTTATATTCCGAAAAGCAATTTGGTAACTGTGTACTCTTTGAACTGATATGCCTTTCAATATTATACATACAGGGCCTGATTTTATGAATACATGCCGTGTTTATCATAAACGATGCTGATAAACACTTATATTAAAGTGCATTGAATGTATTTAGCAATTTAGCACACAGAAGGTGAGGCAAATACATTGTATATTTGTATTATGCTTAAGTACTTGTGCATTCAATTTGGGTAAAACTGTATATTCCTTGGTAATAAGAGTTTGCAGTCTAGTCAAGTGCTATGTGCAATGAAACATGAAACACAAAAAGAAAATAAACAAGAAAGAACTAAAAATATTTAAATAATTGTTCATTATTTTTGACATGTTTAAGAACATCTACCTTTTGTCTTCTTATTTCAAGCTAAGCAAATACAAAGCCACGCAGCATCGTTCACGTATAAACCACATAATGCCTGAAAGACAGATAGCTTTCCGATTGTTTTAAAGTGTGTAAACGTTATGTGTTTTTATCTCCTCAGACATTTAAAGGATGTCATTTTGACAAATAACGATCATCTGACATTTCGTTTATATTTTAAACGAAACATTATATAAAAATGTTTATTTATATCAAAAAGTATTAAAAACTGTAAATTTCCTTTATCGCTTAGATAGTAATACAGCTTTTCACAATATACTCGACTACAGTTTCTGTTTTTATATCTGTGTTTTCAATAGCAGTTTATTTCGGCAATTAGATATTTAACAGTTTTGTTAAGGGGGTACCTTTAAGGGTTGATTCATCAGAAATACAGTCCTCGTTTATTCCTGCGTGATCCTAGGAGGCTATGCGTTTTTTTGTTTGGTCAAGCAGGTCAGGTGAATTTGAGCCATCGGGCTGTTTTAAGTTTGAAGCATCCGAGGATAGAAAAAAAAAATCTTTCCGATTTCGGCGCCATATTACTTACCTTAATTGTGTTAATGCTCCGTGAAACCAAACCAAAAATGTTAACTAAACAGCATTTAAAAACGTATATCATTTGATTCCTTAATACAAACGAAGAATGGGGAACATTTCATTTATTTTCTATCGGTAAATTAAAAAGAAAAAAAGATACGATCCTGATTACCTTTGATTCTGATTTGTAACATTTATAGTACCGAAACATTATTCGGTAAATGTCTACTCTGTGAACTGAATATGCATTTAAATATTATGAATACAGTACCTGATTTTAACAGTACATGCAATGTTAATTATTAACGAAGTTCATAAACACCAATATAATAGTGCATTGAATGAACTATCATACAGAAGGCGAGACATATATATGATTTAGTAATGGTACTAGTGCGTGCAATATGAGCGAAAGTGCATATTCCTGGGAAATATTTGATATCTAATCAAGTGCTATGGGCAATAGAACATAAAGCACAAGAAGAAAATAATTATTTGTTCCAATTCTAGATTTTATAGAAGCTTTCTTAACATTAGATAAAGGCAACCTACCTAGCCTAAAATGTAAATGTAATCTGTTAACTACATGCTGCATAATAATTCAAATGTAATGTTGATAAATGTTGGATCACTCATTTGAAATAACTAAAAATATATGAAAATAAGATTTTCATTTCTCGACTTAACCTAAATCAGTGTTATGAATTTGATGAAAAATCTTGTATAACAAGTATGTCAATTTTTCAGTTTATCGGTGCTGAAGGTAAGGTGCTTCGTCAGAAGTCTTATTTGTATTGACATTCTAAATAGAAGGGAAAATTCACATTTTGATTTGATCTAAACACATTTGGAAAATTTAAGCTATTTCTAACGTTGATAGAATACAAATATATATCTATTCTAATTTTAGATGAACTATTAATAATCAATACAAAAACAAGGCAATTGCAATTCGATTTCAAATTATTTTCTTAAAAGGTCTCTGAGTTTTTCCGTGAGACTGTAAGTTTGGATAGTGTAGGTGTCTTTGATCCGTATATGGTTTCTATAAACCCCTTAATAAGCTTAACTTTAATATTGTTCACAGAATAACTTGTCTTTCAGAATGAATTATTTTACTAAATAGAACTTACATTTATGAGTCCAGAGACTCTTTCATACGAAATTTGTATTAGTTTTTAAATTCCTATGTTGTAACAATTCGGTTTAAGGAAACCTTTTCTTCCTTTGTGACTACACATTATTTGAACTGACAAAATTGCTGAACATTCCAGGTGTGATAAATTGTACATCATCACACGTACATAACATCTTAATGTAGTTAATGTTAGTTTAATATTAGAGATTTATATGTCATTATTTATATTATTTGACTGTCTTATTTGATAATATTCCTACTAATCTATGCAGGTGTGCGGTAAATGTTTGTATAAAGGCGAACTTATGTTTTACATTTATCATAGTAATTGAAAAAAAGTCTTATGTATTTTGTGAACCACTTATCACATATTGTTCTGTTTTACAATATGTGTAGTAAAAGCAAATATAAATATATAACAAGATTAGCTCTTAAAAAAGCTTGTAGCGACTCGCTTCGTAATTTCTTTCCAGGGGTGTGTTTAAATGTAAAAATGACAGTTCTGTTAGCTGAAGAGACTTCAGCGAACATCAAAATAAAAGTGACATATAAAGTAATGGAAGCCAGTTCTCTCAGTTTAACAAAGAGGAATATGAGTATATATGAAGATGCATGTAAACAGATAGAATGAAGTCCCTATGTCTATGCACACTTACTATATGGCCTGTTGACCTTGACCAGAAAAAAATTAGATAAGTAGAATTCATAAAGATGTCTCTTTATACGAAGTTAAGTTGTAATATGTTATTTAGTATTAGAATGAGTGACAGACACAAGTCCTAAAGTAAACACAAGTTGTCAATCAATTCAGCCAGAAAAGCCGGGATCCTGTTTAAAAAAATAGGATCCCAGGAATTGGCCAGTTCAAGAATATTGTTTTCAGAAAAGCTGGGATCGTATTAAAACATATAGGGATCCCGGGATTTGACCAATTCAAGAATATAGTCTTTGATTTTTCCAATTAAATAGGCATATAATTATAAGTATTGTGATTTTGTTAATAAATAGCTCTAAATATATCTATATCCTAAGTTAAATTAATTTAACTTTCATTACATACAATAAAAAAAAACTTAACGTTTAATGGCCTTTCATTACGACAATAATCAACACAAATATAGTTTATTAGTTTTTTCCTCTATATCTTATACGATCCCGGATCCCGGGCGTCCCGGATCCCGGCCAGTAAATACATACACTAAATACCGGAAAGGATGAAATGACCGGAAAAAAGGAAAAAGAAAAAAATGCACAGAACCAGATGTCGTTTATGTTAATTAACCAAACGAAAACTTACTACAGAGAAAACAGGACTGGTGAAATCGCTAAATCAAAAGTCAGTGTAAATATGATTTATTGAAAAGTATCCATGAAAACAAACATTTTAATCATCATTATATCTTTGCGCTCAAAACAATACTTGCTGCTTTTTAAAAATGGCGTGAAAATTGAAGGTTTTTTGACGCTATATAAGATCAAATTTGATTGGCTAAATTATTTTTGATCCTAGCCCTGATAGATAAATTTTGTAGAAAGCTGGAAGCCAAGCTTCGATTAAATTTTTGGATGGATTCGGAGTTTTAGGTTGTTTCTCAGTAAAATCCTAACGTAATACCGGCTCGCCGTGGCGAGCCGGCAAAAGACTAAATCGATGACACAATAACGCGGCGTTTTTTTTCTAACTGCTTAGCTCTTATCTTCTACTCGAATGTAATATAAAAATAACTTAGAAATAGTACTGACTTTATGATTCACAAAAACTTATCATTTCTAAATACAAAGCTTTATATCATTTAATGATAATGACCTTTTCAACAGTAGTTTATAGCTACTCGTGTCTCAATTTTACGACTTAACGTTAAAGGTACGGTTATTTGTCTCTCAGGCGACAACTAACAACCGATGCTTACAGCATCAGTCTTAAATCTAATTATCGATCTCACGTTAAAAGTAGTTTATGAGTGTCAAGTATTTTATTGCCAAATGAAATAACAATTTTTAAAAGAGCTTTTAAAAGTTTGTCATTTAGACACAGATACTGTCGTAAAATTAAAACTTACGAACTAAGTGAATCAGTAAATATAGAGTTATGGCCGCTCTTACGCTCTTTTGGCAGTTCTCACATTCTCTATTTTAGCTAATTTTCATTCCCTGTTTTCCGACGTCACATTATTTGGAAATCTAAAACCTCTATAAGAACACAAATGTTATATGACGTACTAAATTACGTATTGTCGTAAATGTTATATACAATTTATATTTTATATAAACAGATATAAATCATTTTAAATAATATCATTATTGACATATTTTCTAAACGTTAGGTAACTCCATTATTTCTACACAAACTGTCGAATCACTGAGTCATTGATTACATTTACTTCACAGTTGTTGGTATTTAATGACTATTAAGCAATATTCAAAATTATCTTTGCAGGTGCACTATGTAGAAAGGAATGAACATGTATCTTGATAAAGTCACAGCTGCAAAGATTGAACATTAAACGCATACAATATGTAATATGTTTAATACTACCACTATTCATTTATTTCAACAAGTTGCAAGCGTAAACTTTGAAAAGTTTTTTCAGTATTATAATAAGAATAAATGAAATATATGTGTTTTATTAATTATATATCTTAATATTAGCTAACCATTGATGAACTACTCTGCAATGCTCATCACTTACTTTAATCGATTGATTTACGTCGTTAAGGTTATAAGACGACTTCCTAAATTTATTTGAAGAGGGGTGCTTCAGATTCCACTAAGTACATAATTGCATACCCGAGAAGAGTTACCGACACACCTTAAAGTAGCTGGAAAATTTTCACAAATGAAATAATCCAAAGTCCATTCTGTATTTCTAATTTGCATGGTAAAAAAATCGAAGGGTTTATTATACAGGAAAAATAAATTTGCGTTCTGACAAATGCCATACCATGCAGAACTTTCGGCTACAATGTTGCTTCAGTTGTCATTTGGTACGGCATCGGAACAATATTTCCCAAAAAAAAGATGTTCTTCCACAAATATATACAGTCTAAGAACTCGCCAAGAAGATTAAAGGCTTATTACGGCGATGTCTCCTGGACGAGCTATATGTATAATATTACCAAAGAAATCACAACGCCCCATTCGAAATGTATTCATGCATATAGGTAGGTAACATTTGTTACAGCCGGTTCTGCAATAAAACGCGTTTTGCAATAAATTATTACAAAACTCGTTGCGATTACATACTTTTGTTGCAATTTTTCACAACCAGTTTTGCAATATAAAAGAGTGTTGAAATAAATTATTCTTAAATCAGATTTGATATAAATTCTATACTATAACATTCTTATGATTGTCTTTCTTAGGGTTGGAATGCAGTGACTGTTGTATTAAATTGATACAAAGTTATATCATCGCAACGAGTTTTGCAATAAACTATTCCAAAACTCGTTTTTTTTTGCAAAACCTGTTCTAACAAACAGGCAACTCTACTAAAACAAGCTGTATCGAGTTCAAAGGTTTGCCCGTCTGTGATTTGCCCTCTGACTTTGATGTCCTGTCGGTGATACCCGCTTTTCTTGTTGATCTTTGTTTTCATATTGTATAAGAATAATCATTAACTCTGCATTTAAGTGCATTGGATGTATAAGCATACACAAAGCGAGACAAATGTCTGATTGAGTAATGGAACAAGCGTGTGCATCTAGAGTGTAATTGCATATTCAGAGAAGATAAGCGTTTGCAATGTAATCAAGTGTTATAATCATGGAAGAGACGGCTATGAAGTACAGAAAGGAAACAAATAAACAAGAACATATTTATAATATATCAATAGTTCCCATGTTTTTAGTTTTTTATTCAACTGTCATGTGTCATTTAAAGCCATTATTTTATTGTCAGAGATGAGCGATTTTAACGATATATTTCAATTATTTATGTGATATAGTAATTCAAATGTTACATGCTTAAATATATTGACATTTATTCACAAGCTGAGCGGGTCAATATTTTGATTATAATAATTATTTTTGACTTTAATCCTTAAAATGAACATACATTTGTGTTTGGACAAATTATTAATAATGCGTTATAATACTGATTCATAAAAGATGGTGCTCGACAATGACCGTAGATAAACGTAAATTTTAATATCTGATTTAAAAATAGAGAAAATAAGAACCCCTATAGAAAGTCCAAAACGGCAAAATTGAAATATTTGCAGGCTCAGTTTGATTGAGCCTGTTCATGGGCAGTACTGTCAAGTGCAAACTACCGTTTAAGTCAACATCTAACTAATGTTTGTGAAGAATAGCAACTGATACCATTCAATATATGAATACTGATCGTCTGATTTGTTTCTGTTGTTTGAATGTATATGCATAATGAATCTTTAGTTAGCGACATTTTACTCAATAGTCGAATTTTTATGACGCCTCTTCGACAGGGTGTGCCATGACAAACGTAAGAACATGTAGAAAATGTACGTTCCAGGAAAATATTCATGACATTTGTAGTTTATAACGTCCTATCCATCCCTGGTAAGTTAAATCAAGAGCAACAGCAATGACGCATACTCGTCTTTATGTTAATGAACTTAGGTTCTTACCCGGTAAATAATGAATGGTATGCATTCAGTGAGCGCATACCCTGACATAGGCGCCCTGCAGGACATTAAAACAGGACAGGGAACACGGGAAAAAAGTGTACACATATGCCATAAATAAACACATATGGCTTGTCTATTTCGAGATCACAGACAGGCGTGTCTTCTTCTGATTAATATGTCTCATCTATAATTTATTTCAAAGCATATTATGATTTATTAACTTTATTGTAGAGTATAAATAATGTCAGACAGGTCGTGTATTACCAAGATACATTTAAACAATGAAAGAAACATTGCCAGGCATTGTAAGGCATGAATGAAGAACACAATTATAATCCATCTGACACGCAATGACCTTATTTATTTGTAACAAAGTAATGCGAATAAAATGATTTAATCTTGCCTTAGGCGCATAGTTTCCCTTTCAATTATTCATATCGCATCTTCCATTGAAAATAGAAATTATTTTTTACTCTATTTGTAATGAGATATTACATGATAAATCTTATGGTAAATTTGTCAATTTGTGCATGAATACTTCAAACTTAAATGTTTCAACGTTTATTTAATAACTTTTGTTTTCCTAATCTCAGTTTAAGGTTAACATTTGTTTTCATAATAAACATGTCTTTCCTTCAGACTTTCATCGCTTATTTAATTATCTATTAAATATAATGTATTTTATTGATTCACTTTTAGGCACCGAAATAATTGTCAAATGAATTAATATAAAATTAGATAATAAAAAAAATATTATTGAGCATTCTTTTGAGTGCTTTCAATTGTTCAAAGTAGTATATCGTGTTCAAACGTGATTTTTTTAAAAATCATTCGTATTTGATTTGTTGGCCTTTGTTTTTTTACGGCGCACAAACAAAAGTTAGGTCGTATGACACCAAAACAGGTGTTTTACCTCTGGTGTAAAATGATTTTTTAGACAATTGAAAAGAAACTTGATAGATTTACAATATAAAATGATTTCAAAACAAAATTACATTGACAATAAAATTCGATGTTTATAGGTATGTTCAAGTTTTTAAAATGATTTTCTTCAAACATGCATTTGCGATGTGGATGAAACTTTAAAGAAACTGACTCAAGAGTATAAAATCGTAAACAGCGTAATTTGTCATACATTTACAAAATAACATGAAGATCTCTTATTATCTTGTGCAAGACATATCAATGAAAAACTTAACATAGAAAGCTTCTTAAACTCTTGCTCGCTGTTTGCTATTCAGGTGGTAATGTAAACGTTACCTATAAATAAATATGAATCAACGAATCGCCAGTGTAGGGCAACATAATAGGCGCGCTTTATGAAACACTTGACATTTGTTAGAAAAAAAATCATAGAAAAGTTACAGATATTACAAAATGTTACAACACAAGCCCTTTCATTAATACAATTAGAAATAAAACACATGAAAGAGATTCACGAGGTACGTCGTATAAGGAAAAGTAAAATTAAAATTATCTTTTTATCTTATAGTTTAGAATTGCGATATTGAAATACTTCATATACTTTGTTTTGATCTTGAAATAGTGTCTCTCATGGAACACGTGTTTCTTTATAAAATTCATACTAAATATTAAGCTGCTGGTGCTAGAATTGTTATCATTAATTTAATATGAATTTTCAATTGATTTGAATTATTATATTAACTGAATATTTGCCATGATTAAGATGAATACTGAATATATTTATCAATACAATTAATGATTTGTCTAACACTAAAGACTTGCCTTTGGCTTAGTCTTTAAAAAGAGATATTCATTCGACTGGTATTTATCTTTCGGCTCGATTGTCAGTTATATTTCATTATGTTTGATTATGTTCATAAATATTTCAACAAATATTTGTTAGCTTTATAACAAAATGAAAATTGTCAACAAAATGCAATAAAAACAGCAATTCTTTTGCAGAAAGTGTTGTCTACCATCAGTTTGGTTTATGCAATATACTTTCTTTTTTTTCAGGTTTCTAAATCTTATATAATTCAAAAGGTTCTGCTGCAGATTATAGCTCAGTTAATATTAATTCAGTTATATCTACAATGGATTGCTAAAACAAAGTTGATTTGTATTTTTGAAAAAGAAATAGCTTGAATTCAACATTAACGTCCATAAACAGGGTCATTTTCTTTATTCTATTCTATAGCTATTATACATTTTAAGGATTGGTTTTCACTTCTTTTTAAGGAAATTGAGAAGGAAGTTCATACAAGTAAGGTGTAGAAGGAAGCCGTTAAAAAGCAAAGCTAGGGTTGACACAAGTCTCCGGAAAATAAGACAATTTACTTGATATGGCTTCTTCGCTGTAATGACTGCAGACGCTCTGTCAAAAATTATTTAATTTTCATAGTGAAAAAAAAATAAATAATGCACATCTTTCTTGATAGAATGGTTCTATTTAGTAGTTTGCAATTTCTCGCGAAGAAGAAACCAAAAGACGCACTCAAATAGATTATCTGAATAAATGCTCATGCACTTTACGTTGAACTATATATTAACTTTAATAACGTATTTTCTATAAACCAAGTATAATTTTCTTTGTTTTTTGGTGAACATTTAGAACATTGCATTGTGTCCTAATTCGGTAGTTAAACACCTAGACAAAATGTGCATATGGATAGGGAAACTTATATAAGATCGACAAACATCTTAATAAAATGACATTTTCCTGTTTTACTGCTTCACTTTCGTGGCGGCAGACACATTATAATTTTTTTTTTTAAATTGTCCAAAAACAAAAATCACTTTGAATACAGCGACAATGCATCCAAAGAAGAAGTTAAATGTGTGGAGTGTGTACATATGTGTGTACATACATGTATAAAAGTATGGAGTTTATAATGAATTTATGGTAAGCATTAACGAGGTCAGTGTTTCAGGTGCAATAGACTAAATAGTTTTTTTGTCATGGCTCAACTGGTTACATCATCGATTTTGATAACATTTTTGTTTTAAATTTACAGTTTTAATATTATTTAATACTTTCATACATATATTTAATTTTAAGGATGATAGCTAAAATATGATTGTGCATTCAAAAATTAAAAATAAACAAATATATGTTGACATGCTTATTTCCATGGAAACCGTATATCTCAAAACTGTGATATAGCCACACATTCTTATAAAAATAAAAACATAAAAGGCAGCTTAATACAAAATCAAACATGTTTCATTTGCATAGATGACTTTATCTTTTGATGCTGTATGAAACAAAAAAATAATCTGAACATATTTCTTACAAAATAAGTAATTAAACAAATATTACGCAGCTCTTTTAAGAAGGAATTTCATTATGAAGCGGTGACTTCATGTATGTGCCGTCAGTTTTAAGGAAATATACAAAAATATTTCATTCAGACATATATTCAAATATCTTTATTTATAGCTTTGCACAGTTAAAGATATTTATTTACTCTGCAAGTATGCACACATTTTCCAAAAAGAAGGCAGAATTTGGTACTCTTTTATGTGTTATCAAAAATTTCAACAAATCTCGATACATCATACAAACATTTCTTTGCCTAATTGTAAACAATTGTGTCGTTAGATGTTGTAAACTAATAATGAAAATATGGCGGAGTTCCTACTCTCCCATCCAAACCAACCCTGCTTCTGTAGCATGCTTTCAGATGTTAAAGGGCTTCAGCATTGACCTTTAAGAAAACATTTTTTATCTCTTCAAAAAATAAAGGATAACTAGATAAAGATGCAGTAAATATGATTTTTAAATGTATGCACACTTTTTATGATGATTTATTTTGCATATCTATATGCGACTTGGATAATACGTTTTAGAGATGCATTTGACAAAGAGTTCTGAAAATCATTACGGTTTAACTTGTTTTACATATACTACATGTCGTTAGGGAATCTTATTATCGTCTGCGAGACATGCCAATAATAAACTAAACATAGAAAGCTCCTTAAAACACTTAAACGCTGTCTACTACTTAAGCGGTCATATAAAGGTCAGCTTCGTACACAACAATCATAAATTGTTGTGTCATCTTTTAACTGAAATGTGTCGAATGTTGTTTCAAATCTATCCTGAAAAGGATTAGATTTTAAGGTATGTTATATTATTCAAGATCATCTATTAATTGCAAAGTTTTAATTTGTTGTTATCTTTTTTGTTTAACCTATTACATATAAAAGTAGATGATGTTAAAAACGGGCATATAATGCTTCATTAAAGACAATCAAGTACATTTTATATTCGTTATTAATTATTTAAAATCTACAAAAAGTGTTGCTGATGCTATGAATTATAAAAAATACGTATTCAGTTGATTGAAAAACTGTTGTTTCCTTGATCAACATAAGCAAATGGATGCATTTACATATACCAATAAATAAATCGAAGTCGATTATCTTAATGTTCTCTCAAAAGTTATATTTTGAAGAAGGATTAAATTAGCAGATTTATCGTCCAGGGTTTGTCAGTTTAGAGTTATTTATTATATTTTATAAGTGTCACTATAACTATGAAAATGTACATTGTGTACTATTGCAACCTCTAAACAGCACATAATCTTTGTCAGCATAACATGTGCGTAATAATTAATAATCTTGTAATATTTCATAATTATGAACCACCAATAGAATTTGTAGGATATATGTTTCATGTTTAAGGTTATTACGGTTCATATCGTTCCAAGGTTCCTGTTGCATATAATAGTAAGTTATCAGTTTTTTTTCTTCCATGACTTACTAGAAACATGGATTTGAAAAAAAGAAGTATGCTTATTCTGAAAAAGTCACTTTTCAAGCAGAAAATTGAGATTAAAGTTTTGAAAATTAGATGCAGAGAGGAGCAGTTGAAAGCATAAATAGGAATTACACAAGTCTCTTCAAAATGACAATATCCTCCAATAAGGAGGCTTCACTTTAATGACTACAGACTCTCTGTCAAAATGATTTTATATCTTTTACATTGCATTTTGAAAAAACATTTTTTATTGAGGAAAGGATCTTCAATGGCATGTCATGGCAACCTACTAAATACGCATATGGAAACAATCAGCTAGGCTTTTTTTTTACTTTAAACTGAAACTATTTGGCTTGTTTCTATTTCTTTACTTTCGGTTTTAGATAATTATTTATTTATTATTTGCTGCTGTCTAGAACACCTGTACTTTATGAAACAGTTTTTAACTTTTGAATTATATTAAACCTTAAACAAAAAAAACTTACTATACTCGTAGTATATTTTATCACTTTTAGTCTATCAGGGAAAGTGCTCTAAATGTCGATCTGACTAACATGAAAAACCTGTTTGTTCAGAAAGTTTACTTGCTGTTTTCTTGGAAATGAAGTTAAAAAATCTTGAAAAAATCTTTGCGGACTTAAAAACTAAAGCTGGACCAAGACGTGTCAACAAGATGACATTTTCCTTCTATAATGATGATTCACTCTTATGGCGATAGACTGTCAAAGCATTATTTTATTATTGAATTTGCATTAGAAAATGTCTTCTGGTTGGCTTTTGTGGTACGACAATCAACTAAAACAGATGCAAAAACAGAATAAAAAAGAAGAAAATCAGCGGCACAGAAGCCAATGTGAATAAAAAATCCGATCCACACGCGTATTGCAAAGATCTACGTATGCTGTATGTATTATTATAATACATAACCCATTTTACGAGTATCCGTGTAACATTTCAAAACTAAGTCACATAAAAGTTTACCTATAAATATAATTTGATTGATTCCCTCCTTCGAGCAAAATGCTAATTTAACTTTTACATAATTTATGAATACCAATTACCTTTTAAGCCCAATTAGATTATCTTATTGCATAATTATGGTCCATTTTTACTCTATGATAAAATGTACTTTTAAACAATTATTATAAACTTTGGCTTTAATTTCATTTACTTTTGCCTTTAATTTCCTTCGCACATTTTCCAAATCTCAATATTCATAGAAGAGTGTCAGTGATTCAATCAAAACTTTCGTTGATCGACATTATGAATGTGATCTTATCTCTAAAAGCCGTCACTGTTCCCGGAAATGCATCGTTTATCATTATTTTTAAGTTTTATTAATTGATAAATGGCAGCAAATCAATTGATGAGAGACGCATGTGCTGAAAACGTGCACATTTTCCTTATATGTTTAAGATTTTTAAAAAAATATTTTATAATTGGCATCAGACATTTAACATGTTGTCTTACATAATAATATAAACATGTGAAATCCAAATTGAACATACTATTTCTCTTAAGAAATATTTTTCCTAAGTTATAATTATATGGGTAAAACAAAGTAAGTGAATAATTACAAAGATTTAGATTCGTATTTAGATATGTACAATAATGCGTTCAGTTCCTAGCAATTCGTTGATGTATGCATATAAAATGTTACAAAGTATATTTAACTCAGATGCTTATCACACAGTCTTGAAGTTAATACAGGTGGTCGTTATAAAGAAAAGTGTAAAAGAAGTTAATATTGATTTTTCATTCAAATACTTCATCAATCTAAGAAAAGAAGTAAGGACAGTACAGTTGCCTTTTCGAAAATAATAACAGAACATCACTGTCAAAAAGCAATTTTAATTCATAGAGACACTTATATTTTGACCTGTGAAAGTTATGCAATTCCAATCATTCTTGCTGATATCAAGATCTTTGGAATCATATTGTAATTAACAACACTGCCTTGAAACCGTCCCGATTTTGAATTATCTGTCTAGAATTATTGATAGTATAAATCAAAGTATGAATATTATCATATGCTTATAGATAGATTATATATGAGACTCATTAATCAGAGGAACATGTTTCAGAAACCTAGAATAAGAAAAGCCATATGTGCCAATATATGGCATACGTGTATATTTCTTGTAATAAACTAATATGTATATTTCAAAAAATAATTCAGACCGATGTCAATTTTTTGGACTAAACTATTGCACAATTATTGAAATCATTTTTTTATTTATATTTGTGTACAAAGTGTTACAAATTTTGCCCTTCCAAAAGTTAATCTGGCATGTATTGTCTTACGCAACTAACATACTTAAATTCGTTCTTTTTTATATAGTTTATACTGAAACTATTTTGTTACAGCTACCTTAATACATTTGTTTTTCTTTTTTAAATACTTCATAATTATTAAAGATAATATGACTTGATAAAAATGTACATTTTGATACTGCAATTTACAAAGCAAGTTCTATTTCGAAGGTGATACATCAAATTATTAATTATTGTCATCAACCAAGGACATTGGAAACCGTTAAAAGTCAAACTTGAGGACCTGTCTTATTCTCTTCTGCAGGACATGACATAGAAAGTTCCTTAATGTACTTGAAATCTGTTCACTTCTGAAGCTTCATATAAACAAGAGGGCGAAGATAGCCCAAGATCGCTCGTCTGACCCATCAAACTGATCCGAACAATTACCTAGACAAGCATTCTGACCAAGTTTCATGACAGGTGAGTCAAAAATGTGACCACTAGAGTTTTAAAAAGGATTATCTATATTTGAGCAGTGTGACCTAGTTTTTGACCCCAGGTGACCCATGTTTGAACTTCAACAAGAAATGAATAAAACAAACTTTCAGACCAATTTCCAGGATATTTTGATAAAAACAGTATACACTAGAGTGTAAACAAGATTTTTCTATTTTTAGCTCTTATGACCTAGTTTTTCATCCGAGATGACCCATGTTCGAACTCATCCGAGCAATTACCTAGACAAGCATCCTGACCAAGTTTGATGATAATTGAGTCAAAAATGTGACCACTAGAGTGTTAACAAGGTTTTTCTATATTTGGGCGGTGTGACTTAGTTTTTGACCCTAGGTAACCAATATTCGAACTTTACCTAGAAATCATCAAAACATTTAAAGATCAATTTCCACGATAATCTGATAAAAGCAGTAGCCACTAGAGTGTCAACAAGATTTTTCTATTTTTAGCTCCTGTGGCCTAGCTTTTCATCCGAGATGACCCATGTTCAACCCATCCGAGTAATTACCTAGACAAGTTTTCTGACCAAGGTTGATAATTGAGTCAAAAATGTAACAACTAGAGTGTAAACAAAGTTTTTTCTACTTTCAGCTCCTGTGACCTAGTGTTTCATCTGCGATGACCCATGTTCGAACCCATACGAGCTATTACCTAGACAAGCACCCTGACAAAGTTTGATGATGATTGAAGCAAAAATGTGACCGCTAGAGTGTTAACAAGTTTTTTTTTTATTTTTAGCTCCAATGACGTAGTTTTTCATTCGAGATGACCCATGTTCGAACTCATCCGAGCTATTACCTAGAAAAGCATCCTGACAAAGTTTGATGATGATTAATGCAAAAATGTGACCGTTAGAGTGTTAACGAACAAGTGTGAACGGACGACGGACGACGGACATTCAACGATCCTAAAAGCTCACCCTGAGCTAGCTCAGGTGAGCTAAACAGATACTTATACAAACAATTTTCATAGACAAAAATGTAAGTGACATGTACACAAACATTCAAATCACCTTATCTTATATGCCACAAAATACGACAATTAAACAAGTCTGGATTTAAATTGATACTGTAACAGATAAAAATGGAATAATTTTTCGGTATTTGAACATCACATAAACGCATGTTGCCCCTTTTGATAATAAGGTATTAATGTTTGCTGGTGGGGATGAGATAGAGGGCAGATATGGACGTTGGGAATTTCTTAAGAATAAGTACAATGTTGTTTTAAAAGGGATAATTTACTGTGAGAGATGGAGCAAGCCATACATATTTCTTATTTGCAGATTTTACTATTATAATTCAAACTTTGGATGCTTGAAACACATAAAAGAGGTAGATTTGTCTTAATGTTTTGTTTGATAGTTTATTTCTCTTCCGCTGTTTACTTAAAGAAGGGAAAATAAATCTGCGACAGAGAACATGTTTTGAGACGAAATTTATTTATGACAAGAAAATTAAATTGATAATGTATTCATCTTTCTTTCAATGGAGATTGTTTAATCCTTTGTACCTCTGCATGAAAAAGATTGTAGGATTGCAGAAAAGCATCATTCACATCTTACTAAATCCTCGTAAATAGTAGTCAAATAATGTATCAACACCACTTAAATTTTATGAAAGTTGTCTTACAACATCTGCACGTGTTGGAATATCCATTGCACACGCAACAAAACAAAAAACAGATTTGTCTTACTTATTTCAGATTATGTGTATGATATAAAGAGATAAGACGATTTAGATTCTAGAGATGTCAGTATCATGCCAAAGTTATGAGAAAATGTTTACATATTGTTAAAGAAATACAAGAAATAATTGAAATGCCCAGATAATCAGACAATTAGGATTCCAGACATTGTAAAGAATACTTTAAAATGAAACCTACTATTTTTTTTCTTTTTAAGTGCCATTTGAGTGATGAGCCTGTCCGAGCTCTGTCTAGCGCCCCGTCCTGTTTTTGTTAGGATCCCCCTGGGCTCTATACCACTAGTCATTGTTGCTGGGTCGTTAACTGAACGCCGCCTTTCCTTGTTGATCTTGTGATATAGACGTTGGAATGTCTACGTAAATATGAAAACATAAGGTAACCCTCTGTAGTAACGAATGGCAAGTTATTGTAAAACAATATATATTATAAAATCAACTAAAAGCGTGCCTTCACATTAATTTAATGCATTCAAAGCTCTTTTTTAAATTCAAATGTATCTAATACATGCTGCAAAATGTATATTTAATACGACAAATATTTACATTTATGCCGATCTAATTACATTTCGAGATGTTCTGCGGTTAGTAATATGCATTATTACATCAACGCCAATGCACAAGTCTGGAATCAGGAAACTACTGTTTAAAAAAAAGAGTTTTAAATCCTGAATTAATTATTTAATTAAATAAGAGAACTATTCATTTTATTATTATGATTTCCCAGTTGAAAATAACTGTCAATGTTTTGAAAATTAATACACTAATGTTACGTGCACGAGAGGAATGACATTGAAGAAATAGATAGGAAAGACACGTGTCTCCGTAAAATATTCTACATCAATAAGATTGCTAAGTTTTACTGCGTATAACAAATTCTCTAAAACAATTTCATTCTGTATCAGAATCAACAACAACAACAAAACTCACGCATTTGTCACGCTTTTAACACTTAATAATGTATTTCTTTGATTTTGTTGTTTCTATTTAACTTTTTTCTGTTCGGTTCCTTTGCAAGGACATCCTATAAAAATCAGTACCATAAATTATTCACCCTAAAATTTCAATTGTTTTATTTCAAAAATATCTGGCAATGAGGGCTGCTACGATATTGCTTTGGCTGTGCATAAGACGCAAATATTCTATAACGGAGAGTACGAATACATATTCAAGCATTTCTCCCCATTCTCCTGTTAAGTTTGTTAATAAATACTATGATATAACAATAAAATGGAGATAATAAGAATCCTTAAAGAAAGTCCAAAACGAAACTTTTTATTGGCTGTACAATTAAAGGAGATGCAAGATTTAATGGTTGTATTGATAATTTTAATCCCAGGGTGTCCACTCCCCTATATTTTCCAATACATTCCGATATTTTGACCAGTTTGCTATTAATTTATATATTTCCAATAATTGGCCTGAATTCCCCAAAAAAATATACTTTTTATATGCTTTTTATATTTTATGTGGTGCTTTGGAAACAGCAACTGTATAAATATATATAAAGGTTCTTCACCTGTAAAGGAGGAATTGCTTTTTGAAGGAGGTAATACTTTATTTTAATGTGTTTATGTATCAATTTCTTTTATTTATGTATACATTATATTTCCTTCATAAATGGGTACAATGAAATATGGCTGTTTTAAGGAAGTAACAAGCTCTTGTTTTGATTAAGGATACAAACCCGGAATGGCATGGATTGATAGATGTTGACACATGCAATCTACACAAAATGCACAATGCATTTTGCAAAGGAATTTATGAATATGGCGAAGATGTAAAGGACTTTGCCTTAAGTTGGTTTAGTCTTTTCAAGATTTCAGCAGGTCTAAAGGATGACTACAGGCAGATTCAAGAGGATGTTGACCTCAAAGAGGAGTTGTTTATCAAGCATTCCTAAGTTCGCTAGCTCAGCATAGGTCCAGCATTGCAGCGAATAACTGACTGAATTGTTTATCAACAATTGGACATCATAATTGTTATCTAAAGACGTAAATAATGCTTATTTTTAACTTAATGTGATTTTGGAGCAGCATTCAAAATTGTCTTAAATAGATTGTATTGATTATCGTTTTAAAGGAGTTTCACTTCCTATATAACATGTAAGTTTTTCATTTTTTCGTCTTGCCATGTACAGGAAGCAATTTATGTAATTTCTTTCATACTAGTCACTATTGTTTTTTGTTAACTCTTTTGTACTTTCATATTTTTACTTAATATGTTAAAGTTTTGCTAAATGACAGCTATTGTTTGGTTTTAAAGTGAAAGAGTGGTGTAGATGAGTGGAGGAGGATAAAATATTGAAAAACAGAATCCCTAAAGAAAGCCCAACACGGCAAAATTGTAAAATGTTGCAGGCTCGGTTTGATTGAGCCTGTTCATGGACGGTACTGGAAAGTGCAAGTTACCGTCCATGCCCCCTAGCACCGGCTTAAGCAGAATTCAACATTTAAACACAAAATTGGTAAATTCAAATTTAGAATTTAGAAAATTAGAAACATCCGCAGATGTGTTCATACGGCGGTTATCATGGAACCTTCAATGTGACACAGTAGTGTCATTCCACGAAAAGCGGCGTATGGTCCCCAAGTTAAAGAATGCGTGTGCCCTAAACGAGAAAACAATGGGCGGAACTGAATAAAATGGAATTTTGAAAGGGGATCTGAGGTTATGAAGCCTGCATATCACAGACAAGACGTCAAAAGACAAATTTAAAAAGCAGGCAACATATCCTTAGGGTGATTATACAGTATTCAAGTAGGAATACTGTAACCACCCAAATTGAAAAAGGCCAAATACAAGAAACTAAAAATACAACTAACTTTGGCTTGTTATTTCTAGTCCTTATATTTTCCTATATTTAAACAATGAAACATCTTATATTTTAATAGAATTCCTATAATTTTGTTACGGGAATTAAGGGAACATCCTGTAATCCATAGCGTTTAAAAATAGTGTATGTTTACTTCTAAATGTTTGATAAATATAAATAAAGCATCCTATCACGTTTGAGCTAATTAAATGTTGTCAAACAAATTATGTCATGTCAGTTTTACCTTCAAGTGTGAATTTATTACTAAATAGAAACTAATTTGGATGAGAAAATAAAGATTTACTGAGCAGAAACATTTCTTAGATGATTAACGGCCTTTTACTAATTAATTTAGCTTTAAAAAGACTATGAACGATGCATTGTCATATATTTCCGTCAAAAGTCATCTTTAAGATCAGAGTTACTGATATGACTGTGTTTTTTACAGTTGATCAACAAAAGTTTGGATGAAAATTAAATGTACTGTTTTCTGATGGGACTCTTTTTATAGTTTGTTTTTGGTTTGATGTTGTTGTTTGAATGTATGATGGAATGTTAACGGGTATTTTATTCAAGAGTTTTATTTTATTGACTGCGCTTCAGCAGGGTGTGCCATGATAAATTTAAGAACATGTCGATAGTGGCCGTTCCTAGGTTGTTCTAAAACCTAGAGAATGCTCTTTGTAGTGTATAACTACCCATTCTGATGTTTTTCAAGCCACAAATGTATACGGGAATTATGAAATATTGTAGGATTCATATGTTTGATTTTTATAATTGTATTTTCCTGCGTCAAAATGCTTTGCCAAATAGGCGGAGTATGCCCGTATGTTTTTTGCACTTTGACGATCGAACAAAATTAAAGATTAATTACAGAATTATTATTTATCACATTTGAAGCAACACCATTTGATATAGAATATAACTAAACATGCAAAAATGTATCACCATCTTTTAATAAAAGAAATATGAATTTAAAATGTTGATTTTGCAAAAATATTTTTTCAGTATTCTCTCTGAATGATGGAATTCGTCGGTGCTTCATCTTCATGGCGTGGATTGTAGTTTGGCCGCGTACGAAGATATTTAGTAAAATTAGTCTGATAGACTGTGAAATTTATATTTTTGCATTGTTATGAGATAATTTACGACAAAGTATTGACTTTTACATGAAAATAAGATAATTGTATATGGGTATTAAAAACAATGTTTTAAGTTTTAAGTCCCGTGTGAAACATAAACATTAAGCATACCACCTTGTCCTAAGAATGGCTGAATAATTTCAATATGTCAATTTTAGTATTTACCCTCCTTAAGACTGCGTTTTAATTGTCTCTTAAGGACAAAGGAAAAATCAACTGTCGAATTTAACTGCATTTAGACGAGCTTCAATTACTTTTTAGCCTGAATGTGCATACATAAATCAATTTAAATGCTGAAGTTGTCATTTTGATGATCTTTTAGAATAAAGTGCATGCAATTTCTGCCTTTTCGAGTAATTGTAGGGAGTACTTTTCTCTTTTAATAAATGGAAAAAACTTTTAGCCTTTAGTTAATCAATTCATTTTCTCCGTATTCTAAAAAATGCAAGAACTTACAAGCAGATAAATAAGAAATGTGTCACCTAACTTCATTCTAGGACTTTTAAACACACACTTCTTAAAAGTAAACATTTCGTCTTGTTAACACGTGATTTTTGATATCGTACGTACTTGATTTATTAAGACGAAGGAAAGAAATTTAAATTTACAATTATAAAATATGTTTTGTGTTGATACTGACAACTTTTGAAGATGATTTACTTCAAACGTTTATATCCGATGTGGATAATTCTACAAAGAGAAAGTCTCTCAAGAGCTCTGAAAATCGTAAACATACATTTTTGAAATATCTGTTTGACATGACAATAAAAGACTAACATAGAAAGCTCTTTAAAACTCTTGCATGTTTGCTCTTTAGGTGGTTGTTAAAAGGTCGCCTATAAATATAAATCTACGAAATGTCACGTAGGACACAAAGGATACAACATAAGCGCGTTTCAATGAAATACTTGGCATTTGTGAGAAAACAAAGCAATCAAATGTTACAGATATTACAAATGTTACAGCACAAGTCCCTTCACTGAAACGGTTTGCGGCTATTTTTATTCTTAACCTACAAGATAAAAGTAAAGCACACGAACGAGATACACGAGGGAAGACATTTAACGGAATCAAATAAAGTCCTTTTCTTTCTCTTATATTTAAGAATTGAGACGATGAAGTACTTCTTATTTTTGTTTACAATTTTGAAAAAAACTCTCTTTAGAACACATGTTACTTTATAAAACTCGTGCTACATCTAAAGCTGCTGGTGCTAGAATTATGATTTATTTCATATACATTATTAATTTATTTGAATTATTTCTAATGAATTGTTGGAATTTAAAGATAACTTAATATGTTTATCAATACATTTTATTCTGGATCTACTTTGTGCATAGTTCATTAAAGACTCCGCTTTATCTTCAAGAAGATCTATTTATTCGTCTGCGATTTATCACTCAGCGCAATAGTGATTTGAGAATTATATTTCATTATGTATTATTATGTTTATCTTTATGTAAATAAAACTTTGTTTCTTTGTCAGCTTGATAACCGACTTAAAATTGTTAACGTAACCAATTAAAATTGCACGCATACTAATGCGAACGATATTTCAGTATTGCTTTGTGTGTTACATATATTTTCTTGTTTCAGGTTTTTTTTTAATTTTATATTATTCCAAAGGTCCTGTTGAAGATCGTTGCTCAGTTTATATTGCTTCAGTTTAATATATATCATAGATTGCTTTAACAAGGAAGATTTGTATATTTTGTAAACCTTGCATGAACTAAACACTAACGTCTATAAACAGGGTCATTTTCTCTATTCCATTCTATAGGTTATTATACAGCATGTCTGTTCAGAAATTCACTTAGTTTTTAAGGAAATGGAGAAGGAAGTTCATAAAAGCAAGGTGCAGGGAGAAGCCGTTAAAAAGTAAAAATAGCATTGACACAAGTCTCCTGAAAAAAGACAATTTTATTGAATACGACTTTTTCACTGTAATGGCTGCAGACGCTCTGTCATAAATGATTTCATTGTTATAGTGAAATTATGTTTAGATATTGCCAATCTTTTTTGATGGAATATTTCTACTTAAAATTACGCCTCTAAATAGTTTAGCTGAATACATGCTCATACACTTTATTCCGAAAAATGTATTAACTGTTTAGCGCCTTTTTATAAACCCAGTATAGTTTGCTGCTATGTTTCTTTTTCCTACAGAAAAAATGCACCAAATAAAAGGTTTCAACATTGATTGTTTAAAATGCAATTTTAAAGGAATCTGTGGAATAATTTTAGATAATTATCCAAAAGTGAAGTTAAAACATCTAGACAAATTGTGTACAAGGATATGGAATGATCGACAAGCGTCTTAATAAAAATGACGGTTTCCTTCTAATGTGCTGCTTCATTTTCGTAGTGACAGACGCACTATAAAACTAAATCTTTAAATTTTCCAAAAACAAAAATACATTTACATCACTTAACGTACAGCGACTTTGCAGCCAGCCAGAGAAGTGATAGAAATAACCAATTCTTTTACCTGAAGGCAAGTATATCTATTGTGTGGTTGTAAAGCCATACCATTGTACTGCTTTGCTGCTGTAAGCGGATTATCATATATTCTGCATATGGTAAACGGCCTATATTCAGAGCATATTAAATAATTGATAGATTTAGCATATCGCATGAACCAATTATGGAGCGAAAAAATTGAATGCATTTATGGTAATCATTAACTGGTTTAGTGTTTTAGATATGGAAATATACTTTATTGTTATATTTTCCATAGCTGAATTCTAAGTATAACCCTTATCGACTTATCGTTGATGAATTCCAAATTCAAGAAAAGTGATTTTTTGCGACAAAACTTGCTGATATCAAACAACAATTTGTGATAAAAAACATTTTGTCATAAACATCAATATCAATTGAATCTTAAATAAAGCAAGACCAGTTATGCAATGTCATTTAATCCGAATTGACAACATTAATCTAAGAGAGGTTAAACTGAAATAAACAAACTGTGTCTGAAAAATAATAATATATTAATGTGTCACAACTTCTGTTATTTGTTATCTAATATTTTCTTTCAGCTGTAGGTTTTGTTACTTACAATTCATCTTGTTACAAGTGCAAGTAGGTCAAAATCGATTTCAAAGGCAGTTTTACAGTTTTTAGGAAAAATTAAATCCTTTGATATATTTTGTTTTAATTATTTACGTATGATAGATGACAAACAATGGTGAATTTAAAAAAATAAAAATATATATTAACTTTTTTGAAAAAAAAAAGTTTGCATGGTAACCGTATATCTCAGACATCTTTTTATAAAAAAAAAATAACAAAAACGTACAGTACAGCTTTATACACACATCAAGCATGATTGTATGGTTAGATAACTTTATGCCTTGATGCTGTATGAAACAATAAAATCTGAACATTGTTTCTTATAAAAAGTAACAAAACAATTATGCAGCTCTGAAGGATGTTAACTGTAGAGCAATGACTTCATGCATGTGCCGTCAATCTTAAGGAAATATATAAATTATTTTCATTCAGAAATATTTTTGGGAATAATTCAGTTTCAAAAATATATTATAGCTTCACACAGTAATAGATAACTATTTCCTCTGCAAGTATGCACATATTTTTCTATATAGAAGACACGATTTGGTTCTTTCAACAAATCGCAACACGTCATAAAAACAATCATTTAATATTGCCTATCCGTACATAATTTTTATTCGTTAGATATTTGAACTAAAAAAAATATGGCAGAGTTTAATACCTCGGGCGATTATAGATCCTTACGGTTTTTTCCATCCCCCCATTCCCACCAACCCCTTTTCTGTAGGTTGCTTTCAGATGCTCGAGCGCTCTAGCATAGAGCTTTACAAAAGACATTTTATTTTATCTCTTTAAAAATAAAGGATAGCTAGATAATGATAAGAGTAATATGATTTTAATATGCATGCACATTTATTGATGACTTATTCAGCACATTTATACGTGAATTGAATAATACTATTCAGAAAAGCATTCCCCAAAGAGCTATGAAAATCATTAACAGCTTAACTTGTCTTACATTATACGACATGTCGTAAAGGAATCTTATTATCGTCTGCGAGACATGACAATAAAAAAACTAAACGTAGAAAGCTCCTTTAACCACTTGAACGCTGTATACTACTTAAGCGGCCATATAAAGGTCAGCTTCATACATGACAACCATGAATTGTTGAGTCAACTGAATAAAGAAATGTGAAGAATGATGTTTCAAATCTATTTTAAACAAGAAATGACGAACGACACATATGCCTCCCTTTCTAGCCATTGACTCATACTATTGGTAATTTTGTTATAAAAACTTGCCAAGAATAGGTACATAGAAGTGTTCAGTTATAGAAAAAATAAAAAATAATGACCTACTAGTTATAACCAATCAATATCTGATATATAAAGACCTTGGCGTTTGAACTAGTGACCCCATTATGACTAATCAATATGTGAAATATGACTTTGTGATACAGAGCGGAAACCATTCTGAGATTTAAGGCATCTGTGACTTTGACCTTTGGCCTAGTTACCCCAAATTAAATACATATGACCAACCAATATGAGAAAAATAAAGGCTTTGTGATAAATAGCTTTCAAGATAATCAGCGGAAACCATTCTGTCATTTAAGGTATCTGTGACCTTGAACTTTGAACTATTGACCCCAAAATAAATAGGGGTCATCTTCTAATTTTATAACCAATCAATATGAGAAATATGAAGACTTTGTTAAGAATAGTTATTGAGATAACCATTCTGACATTTAAGAACCGTGTGAACTTTGAATTAAGTAGTGACCCAAAAATCAAAAGGGGTCATTTACTAATTATGACCAATCAGTATGTAAAATTTGAAGACTTTGTGGCAAAAAGTTTTTAAGATAATGAGCGGAAACCATTCTGACATGTAAGGCCCCTCTGGCCTTGACCTTTGACCTAGTGATCCAAAAATCGATAGGGTTCCTCTACTTGTTATGATCACGAGTATGTGAAATATGAATTCTTTGTATTAAATAGTTTTCAAGATAATCAGCGAAAACAATTCTTACGTATTAGGCCCCTGTGACATTGACTTTTGACCTAGTGACCCTAAAATCAATAACGGTCAGCTACTAGATATGACCAGTCAGTATGTGAAATATGGAGACTTTGCGATAAACAGATTTTTAGATAATCAGCGGAAACCATGTGGTCTACAGACGGACAGACCGACCGACCGACATTAGCAAAACAATATATCCTCTCTTCTTCAAAGGGGAACATGAAAAGTAATAATTTTTCAAGGTATGTTACCCCAGATCTTGTAATGCCATTTTGTATTATGTCTTTGACTTCTACCGTTTAAAAGTAAAATAAAAACGTCAGAGACAGATAAAATGAAAATGAAATAAAAACAAATGTGTGGTGTGTTTTTTTTCCTTTATTAAAAATCTACATGTTTCATAGAGTTACTGATGATTATTGTTTCCATTTATTTAACTTATATCTGTAACTGATTTGCACAGCTGTTTTTTTATTTTATTTTTTTTATTGTTTATTTATTTGCTTTTTATTTATTTATTTGAAAAAGAAAAGCAAGTAGCTGAATTATATATACTAATATATGTCAAGAAATGAATCGAAATCAGATTTACTACATGTTTGCTTAATTTCGAAAAAAGGATTTGCTGATTTATCTTTTAGGGTTTGTCAATTTACAGTTGTTTTATTTTATAAGTGTCACTATGGCTATAAAACGTGCATTTCGTAGTATATCAGTATATCAGCCTCTATTTCTTGTCAGCGTTACATTTGCGTTCTTTTGAATATTAAATAGTTAATCAACCATCAATAACATTTGTAGCACATAATTATGTTTCATGATTACGGGTATTACGGTTTACATTATTCAAAGGTTCTTGTTGCATATAATTGTAAATTGTCATTTAATTTTCTTCCATAACTTGCTTTATATCATCGAATTGAAGAAGGTATGTTTGTTCAGAGAAGTCAATTAATAAGCCGAACCTTCTGAAGACAATTAAAATGAAAGTTATGAAACTTAGGTACAGAGAGGGAGCTGTTGAAAGCATAAACAGTAATTACCCAAGCCATTTAAAATGACAATTTCCTTCAATAGGGATGCTTCACTTATATGACTACAGACGCTGTCAAAACTGATTTAATTCCCTTTCCAGAACAAAACAGTTTGAAATAGGATTTTTCATTTACTGAGGAAATGATCTTTAATTGCACGTCATGGCAACCTACTAAATTAAATACGCATATGAAATAAGCATTTATATTAATTGAACCTGATTTTCAATATGAAGTAGTTTTTAAAATTCCTGTTCCATAAAAAACAGGTTTTAGCTTTTGTATCATATCATACTTTTAACAAGAAAAGCAACTTGTAGTATATCCTTATATTTTTGTTTTAGATTAATTTCTTTGAACGATGGCTCTTAACTTCAATCTGAATAGCATGAAAAGCATGTTCATTCAGAAAGGTTACTTCATAAGCATGGGTTTTACTTGGAAGTTAAGTTAAAATATAAAAATTATCTGGAAACTTGTTTATTACAGATTTACAATCCTTAGTAGGACCAACAAGTGTCCTGCAAAATGACATTTTTTCTCTATAATGCTGATTCATCCTGATGGCGACAGACTGTCAAAATAGTTTTTATTGTTGAATTTGTATTAGTAAATGAATTTTATTTGGCTATTTAGTTATGACAATCATCTTAAGCAGATGCAAAAAGGAAGTCAGCGGCAGAGAAGTCAATATGAAGCAAAAATTTGATCAGCACGGTCTCAGTTTTTTCTACTTAATTAAGATCTGATCCCATAAATGATTCCAGTTTACGTATAATGCACAAAGACATTGTGTCCTAGCAACATTCCAAAGTACTTCCGTAAAGCAGTCAAGTATGTGTTTAAGGTTTTATTTAGCAAAGTCGCAATAGTACAATCCTCAACAGTTTTACGAAACATAATACATAACCCATTTAACGAGTATTCATGTAAGATCTCAAAACTAAGTCACATGAAAGCAAAGTTTACTTATTATTAATAATATAATTTGAAAAATTCCCTCTCTGGAGAATAAATAAAAATGGTAATTTAAAATGTACATGATATATTAATACCAATTACATTTAAAACCCAATTAGATTCACTTATTGCATAATTAAAATTCCATTTTATTACTTTTTGCTTAAATATACTTTATAATCTAAAGAACTATTATAAACTCTGCGTTGATTTAATTTATTATTGCCCTTAATTTTATTCATACATTTCCTAAACCTTAATATTCATAGAAGAGTGTCAATGATTCAATCAAAACTTTGAATTCGTTGATCGACATTATAAATGTGATCTTATCTCTAAAAGCCGTCTCACTGTTCCCGGAAATGCATCGTTTATCATCAATTTGAAGTTTAATTAATTGATAAATGGCAGTAAATCAATAGATAAGAGACGCATGTGCTAAAAACGTGAACATTTGCCTTAAATGTTTTAGATCATTTATTTTATGTTTTATGTTTGGCATCAGACGTTTAACACGTTGTCTTTCACAAGACTACAGACATGTGAAATTTTTATTTAGACACACTATTTCTCTAAAGATATATTTTCCCCAAATATTTGTAATTATATGGGTAAACAAAGTAACTTAACGATTCGTATTAAGATATGTATATTAGCAATTTTTTGTTCAGTTCCAAGGAATTCTTTGATGTACGCATATAAAATATTGGTTTACTATTGTTCTTAAACTTGATTAAAAGTACATTTAATTTTGCTGTTTATCATTGGCATTTCACACAGTCGGACCTTACAAAATAAAATTATAATGTAAACGAAATTAAATTGTATCTTTCATGCAAATGACTAATCACTCTAACACAAGAAGCAAGGACTGTCCAGCTATGCAGCCAAGTGCCGTTTCGGAAATTAATACAGGACATCATTGCCTAAAAAGAATGAAATTCATTGGTAGATACTATAATCAAAACGTATACAATAACTTGCGATTGTTAAGCAATTGAAATATCTTGTTGATATCAATCTGAAAACATAACACAAAGAAATAAAAATGGTTCAAAAGGTATGCAAGACTTTGCATTTAATCAAGGATACTGTTATTATATTTATTTTTTTGAACAATACATATAAAGTCAAG
Source organism: Ruditapes philippinarum (assembly GCF_026571515.1). NCBI lineage: Eukaryota > Metazoa > Mollusca > Bivalvia > Venerida > Veneridae > Ruditapes > Ruditapes philippinarum. The sequence continues at coordinate 29,890 of NW_026854097.1, forward strand.
GCAACTGTTTATAACATGCCCATGAAATGTACACATATGCCATAAATAGACCTTTTTGGATTTTCTTATTATAAATATCTCTGAAAGTTTTTTCTTATGATTAATGCGTCTCGTATATTATATATTTATAAGTATATGATGATATGCAAATTTTGATTTAGGCTATCAATATTTTCAGGCTGATAATAATTCAACATCAGAGCGAGTTTGAAGGCAGTTCTGTTAAGTACAAAATACTAAATTAAAATATTAATGAACTTTACAATTAAGCTGTTCCACAAATACATAGTAACAATATGAAATGAATGGTGTACAATACTGTACTGCAATTACTGGTAAGTTTTGTAGCATGGTAAACTATGAAATTATTACTGTTAATTCGCTTATAAAATATTTATTAATAACAATGATATTTTTTCAAATCTGTCAATATGTCATTGTTTCAACAATGTTTTATCAGTATCGAAAAGTTTTCAAAATTATTATTTAACAATCGCTCTATTTTCACAATTACCTTCATCAGAAAAAAAGGTTCAAGAAGTTCTGCAGGAAATATGCACTTAATTTGAAAACCTCAATGTTTGCTTTTTCGGCGCTGAGGAGAGGGCGAATGTAAACGAATATTTAAGTAAGTGTAATTGTCTTCCTTACAAAAACAAGAGCAAGGTTGTTATAAAAATAGCGATCTACTGTGAAAGTTGAAGGTATGCAACGCATGTTTTTTTATATATAATACTTATCGTTAATCCAAGCGTTTTAATTGTTTAAAATACATGAAAAATGTAGATCTGTCTTTAAAATTTGTTTGATTTTTGAGTCTCTTTTGCTGTTTACTTTAAAAAGTGAAATAGAGTTTGCGAAAGTGAACATTTTTGAGACAAATTTTTTTTATGATAAGAAAAATTTAATTGATAATGTATTTATCTGTCGTTCAATGGAGATTGTTTAAGCCTATTTTTGCACCTCTGTGTTAAAAAGATTGAAGGATTGTAGAAAAAAAGCATCATTCACACCCAACTTAATCATTGAAAATAAAAGTCAAAGAATGTATCAACACCACTTTAATTTCTTAAAGTGGCCTGATAACAGCTGCGCGTCATGGAAAATCAACAAACACGGACTAAAGCACAAACACAAATAACAGATTTGTCTTACTTATTTCAGATTATTTGTATGATAGAAAGAGATTAGACGATTTAGATTATAAAGATGTCGGTATCATGCCAATGTTATGGGAAAATGTTTACACATTGTTTCAGAAAAACAAGAAATAGCTGCAATGCCTAGATAATCAGAATATCTAGATACCAGACATTGTAAAGAATAGTTTAAAATGAAACATCTGTTTGGCTTAAGACATAATTCCTTCGCCATTATGAACACATGTGGTTATCCTCTGTAGTAACGAAAAGCAAGTTATTGTATAACAATAAATAATTATATTAAAGATTTTATCGGGTCATTTTAGAGTTAAAAAATTTGATGCTGAAATCTATTTTATCTTATTTAATTCAAAATTGGATATGTCTAATTTGAATAAGAGAACACACGAAATGTGTATTGAAAGCTGTAGTACATTTTACGAGTCAAGTTAAGTAGGTCATTTCTTAAAGAAACTACCATTTTTTTAACGACACTATTTATTCATACTGTATTGACCGATGGTGTATCGAGTAAAAAGCTTAACATATGTACTCCGTGTAATCTCAATACATGTTTGTTTTACCTTTAGAAAGGCACTGTGTGGAAATGATAACATTTTTTAAATATGAAATTTGAATCTAGTATATTTTTCAAATCAGCTACTAGACTCTTTTTACCTTTCTTTACTTTGTTTTGTTCAAAATTCAAATGTATCCAATACATGTACAAGAATGTACATTTGATACGAGATAAAACCTTTATCTTGATCTAATTGGAATTTGAAATATTCTATTGTTGGCAGTATGCACTATTACATTATGTTTGTGTCGCCCATGCAAACGTCTGGAATCAGCATGCTATTTGCATTACTGTTTCCGAAAAAGAGTTTTAAATCCTAAATGAATTATTTAATTAAATAATAGAACTATTCCAGTCATTTTTTAGTTATCATGATTTCCCTATTGTATGTAACTGTCAAATTTTGGAACTAAATAAACTTACGTAAAGTGCATGAGAGGAATAATATTGAAGATATAGATAGAAAAGACACGTGTCTGCTTAAAATGGCACTCTTCATCAATAGGATTGCTTGATTTTTGTAGCGTATGACAAATTGTCTTAAACAATTTCAATCTTCATCAGAAAATCACCAAGAAGAAATAACAATAACAACAACAACAAAACCAGCAACAACAACTTCAACACAAAACCTAACAACAACAAAAAACATGCATGTTGCTGTGTTACTAACACTAATACTCCTTTGTAAAGACAGTCCATAAAAATCAACACCATAAATGATATTACTCTAAATTCTGAATTGTTTTTATTTCAATATCTTCATAAGAAAACGGAATGCTGCTACGATATTCAAGAATATAACAGAGGGTATGTAAAGATATTTAAGCAATTTCCCTTTTACTGTTCACCATGTAAATACATTTGAAAATACATTGATATAACAAATTTGATTTGAGATACAATTTAAGGACATTTCAAGGTGACTAAATTGTTGTCTTGTTTATTTTAATCTATAATGATTGAAAATAGGGAATTCAGAACTATATGGTTTCTTCTGAATGTTCGGTTAATATGAATAAACTACATCATCATGTTTGAGCTACTTACAGCTTGTTTAACAAATTATGTCATATCAATATTATCGTCATTACTATAAACATGAGTGAGCGTGAGAATTTATATCTAAAAAAAGGTATTTTTAGGAAATATGCACATTTACGTAGCATTATCATTTCTTATCGCAGCTATTTTACTGCATTTTATCAATTTATTTAGCTTTAAAAAACGATGCATTGTCGATCACGTTCGACGAATTAAGCAGCTTTAAAATCACTATTCCTGATAAGACCACGTTCTTACAGCTAATCAATATAAGTTTTGATGAAAATCATTACACTGTTTTCTTTTGATACAGTAAAATAAGGATACAGCAGCACGATGGGATTTTATGATAAAAAAAAATATAAAAAAAACATAAAAAATGATTTATGTAATTTAATGTAAATGTCACGGCTTTAACATAGGTATCTGAAAATCTTTTAAATTATGGTGCATTCTAATGTTTATTGAACTTGAAATATATCACGTTTCATAAGTTATGTGAGAGATTTATTGTTACCTTATTTAAAAGTATCGTATGATTGATAATTATTTTGGTTGTATGATTCATGTAACTAAAAATGAGTTAATGATTTCAAAAGACGCCTATATAATTGGCTGAAACAAATGAATTACTAATGTTTTAGAAAACAGAGAATATCATCTGATCGCACGTTAATCTGCATTCTTTTGTTGGACATAATCTGTCCTCTAGACAGTGTCTTTGTTCTGTACAATAGCGTTTTTTTTTGACACCCGGTATTGAAAGAACTGTGAACTCCCGTAATGATTATTGCAATTTCCTTTTTTCTTTAACCAGAGCAGTCTACGCAAATTTGTGATTTTCGGCGGTCACATCCGCGAATTCAAAATAGCGCGAAAAGGATTGACGATTATAATGGCGATTGACCAAAAGTTGATACTTGAAAATGTTAACGATAAACATAAATGTTAAAATATTTTTTTTTATAAAAACTGCTTTTTTTATAAATTGAACGTCATGGGTAATTTCCAATAGATATTTATAAATTTTCATTTGGGCCGCAAAAGATATTTGTCGTTATTCCTTAGTAAATTTTGAAATTGAAATGAATTTCTGCTAAATGTACACCTATTTTGATTTTTACGTGTTCACGTCCTACAGACCCTTAATTTGACATACAGTAATTTTATGCAATATTATTTAAAAACCACTTTTCTTTGACTCATTTCCGACCAATAAGTAAGAAAAATAACTCTCAGTTCTTTATCAGTTTTCACATCACATAAACAGTTATCCAAATGTGTTGATACATTCCGATATTCTCAAGGTAAGAGCAAGCAATCACATACATGTCGCGCTAAAAAGCCATTTACTTAAATATAAAAATAGGACAGGATATTTAATAAAACAATAAATGGACAGTGTAAATATGCTTCAAATGATATAATGATAACTTATAGTTTTATGTATTTCCTATGAATATGTTTCGGTGTTGACTATCGATACCACTGAATACCTTTTTATAAAACAATGCTTAATCTTGAAAGAATAATACAGCCGATCGTATAATTAATCATTAATTAATTAATCCCTTCTCGTTTGCAAAAAAATACGTAGTTTACATCGTGAATTTCGTTTATTTTCTAAACGGCCTATCGCTCATTAGTCTAAACTTAATTGTCTAGCGTGTCAAAACAATTAGATATGTAAGTGTTTTCTTTGGACAGTCATTTATTACTATATGATAATAAATCAATATTTTCATAAAAGATGACTCAATTGATTACATACAATACTTGCAATACGCATTCGAAGTAAACATGCTTAACGTTAACATGCATTTAATTAAACAAAATAATCTGATGTTGAAAACAATTAAGATATTTTTCGTTTCCCGGCAAAAGTAATTATCACTAAAGATGTCAACTTTTGGCATATTGACGGCTGTTGATTATCAAAGAGACGGGCAGAAAATGTCATATTTATATGCTTAGTACTGTCATAAAGAAGCAGGAGTATAATGGAGTCTAAACATTATATGAAACAATTAAGATTTAAATGTTTGTGCAAATCAGTCATTGAAAGTTTTAATGGACCAATAAGACGTTTCATAAGGAAAAACAAATTAATTTTCATGGCAACCATTTTTATTCCGTATTACATGATTACATGTAACTTCATGACTTAAAAATATATATCTTATGAGACATAGTGATGCTAAATATGTTATTAACAACAAATCTAACCACCACACTCTTTTGCAAGAAGGATTTACATACTATCAGAATTTAACAAAATCTTAAGGTAACATTTATGTAAGAATACCAGCCTAGATAAAACATAATATTCCAATCTAACCATTACTTCGACGCTAGACAGCAATTTTCTTCAACTGATAGCGTCTTGTCTTATTTCATATTGATTGTTATTATTGTCACAGCTTCGTATCTAGTACGTCTGGCAGAAAACAAACAGTTAATAAACAATGATTCGTTATTCTGCCTGCCTGAACATATTGTGAGAGAATGTTTCTATTAAGACAAAATGTTATATAAAATGGCTCCACTGCACTTTCAATTACAGTTAATTTTATAAAAATCTTTAAAAAAGTGATTTCCTTGGAAGCAATGGAGAAAATAAAGAATATAAAATGAAAAATGTAGACTGAGTCTGTGCGTAAGTGCTTCATTAACATACATGCTCCCTCCCCCTTAGCTCCAGTGAGTGATAACTGAAAGATAATTAATAAGAAAGTGAATTTTTATAAGTCACCCATATACAATACTTATAATCGTTTGAATTTTTTCACGGGTTGTATTACATTATCTATTACATTTTATGTTGTAAAACTTTTACTTACTCATGTGTAATTCGTGTCTTAAAAGCGGAAAACATAATTCATTTTATTCCGATTGTGCATGGAGCTTGTGTGCCTTTTTAGCTCACCTGAGCAATGCTCAGGGTGAGCTATTGTGATGGCCCTGTGTCCGTCGTCCGTCGTCGTGCGTCGTGCGTCGTCAACTTTTGAACATTAACAACATCTCCTCTGAAACCAATGACTGCACATCAACCAAACTTTACAGAAATGATCCTTGGGTGGTCCCCTTTCAAAGTTGTTCAAATGTCAAATGGTTCCGGTCTGTTGCATATGTAGGTCATAGGGCCAGAAAAGGTTTTCAAAAAACACAAAATTAAAAATCTTCTTGTCTGAAAGTACATGGGCCAGAGCTTTGATTTTTGGTATATGGTATCATCTATGGGTCCTATACCAAAGTTGTTCAAATTTTGTCCCTAGTGTCAAAATTGGCCCCGCCCCGGGGGGTCATAGGTTTTTCCTTATATGTATATAGTAAAATCTAAAAAAATCTTCTTCTCTGATTTGGCAAAGGCTACAGATAAGATATTTGGCATGAAACATTGTGTAGTAGACCTCTATCAAGATTGTTCAAATAATGGCCCTAGGAACAAAATTGGCCCCGCCCCGGGGGTCATTGATTTTCATTACATACATATAGTGAAAACTTGAAAAATTTTCTGGTCTGAAAGTAAATGCCCTAGAGCTTTGATATTTGGTCTATGGTATCATCTGAAGGTCCAGTACCAAAGTTGTACAAATTTTTTCCCTAGTGTCAAAATTGGCCCCACCTCGGGGGGTCATATGTTTTTCTTAATATGTATATAGTAAAACATAAAAAAATCTTCTTCTCTGAATTGGCAAAGGCTACAGGTAAGATATTTGGCATGAAACATTATGTGGTAGACCTCTAACAGGATTGTTCAAATAATGGCCCTCGGGTCAAAAATGGCCCCGCCCTCGGGGGTCATTGATTTTCATCATATACATATATTGAAAACTTGAAAAATCTTCTGGTCCGAAAGTAAAAGGCCTAAAGCTTTAATATTTGGTCTATGGTATCATCTATAGGTCCAAAACCAAAGTTGTTCAAATTTTGTTCCTAGAATTAAAATCGGCCCCGCCCTAGGGGGTCATAGGTTTTTCCTCATATGTATATTGTAAAACCTAAAAAATCTACTTGAAGTTCTCTGAATTTGTAAAGGCTACAGGTTAGATATTTGGCTTGAAACAATGTAAAGTTGACCTTTACCAAGATTGTTCAAATAATGGCCCTCGGGTCAAAATTGGCCCTGCCCCGGGGGTCATTGATTTTCATTATATACATATAGTGAACACTTGAAAAATCTTCTGGTCTGAAAGAAAATGGCCTAGAGCTTTGATGTTTGGTATATTGTATTATCTGAAGGTCCAATACTAAAGTTGATCAAATTTTGTCCCTAGTATCAAACTTGGCCCTGGGGGTCATAGGTTTTTAGCTCACCTGTCACAAAGTGACAGGGTGAGCTTTTGTGATCGCTTTTCGTCTGGCGTCCGTAAACTTTTACTTTAAATGACATCTCCTCATTAACCGCAGAGCCAATTTCATCCAAACTTCACAGGAATGTTCCTTTGGTGGTCACCTTTAAAAATTGTTCAAAGAATTTAATTCCATGCAGAACTCTGGTTGCCATGGCAACCAATAGAAAAAACTTAAAAAATCTTCTTTTAAAGAACCCAAAGAGCTAGAGCTAAGATATTAAGCATGAAACATCTTCTAATGGGCGTCTACCAAGTTTGTTCAAATAAAAGCCCTTTGGGTCAAAATTGGCCCCGCCCCAGGGGGCATTGATTTTCCCAATGTGCATATAGTAAAAACTTATAAAATCTTCTTTTAAAGAACCCAAAGAGCTAGAACTAAGATATTCAGCATGAAACATGTTCTAATGGGTGTCTACCAAATTTGTTCAAATAAGAGCCGTAGGGTCAAAATTTGCCCTGCCCCGGGGGTCATTGATTTTCCTTATATGTGTAAAGCAAAAACTTAAAAAAAAACTTCTTTGAAAAAACCCAAATAGCTAGAGTTAAGATATTAAGATTGAAACATCTTCCAGTTAGTGTCTTCAAAGTTTGTTCAAATAAAAGCCCTAGGGTCAAAATTGGCCCTGCCCCGGGGGACATTGATTTTCCTTATATGTGTATAGCAAAACTTAAAAATCTGATTTAAAAAAACCCAAATAGCTAGAGTTTAGATATTAAGCATGAAACATCTTCTAGTGAGTGTCAAATGGGGTCAAAACTGGCCCCGCCCTAGAGGTGTCATTGCTTTTAACTATATGTGTATAGTTAAATCTTAAAAAAATCTTTTTTTTAAAAACTCAACGAGCCAAACCTTAGATGTTTAGCATGAAATATCTTCTAATGAGTGTCTACCAAGTTTGTTCAAACAAAAGCCCTGGGGTTTAAACTGGCCCCGCTCTGGGGGCCTATATACAGGTGAGCGACTTCAGGGCCATCATGGCACTCTTGTTACTTATTAACCTTTCCCGGACGGATATTTCACAAACATACCATGGTGTACATGGATTTTAGATGCTCTGAGTTTCGTCATTTAAATCCTGTTTTTCTATCAAAACGCAACTTTCACATTTCATATATTAATTAATAAACACATTTCTTTCAATTCAATAAATGGAACAAGTGAAGGCTTCGTTTCTTAAGTGTATGATAATTTCAACTGATTTTAAATGAAAAATTGTTTCCTAATATCTAATTATTATCAGTGCCCCTGATTGATTTTACAATGTATTTTTGAACATATTCACAAATTTATAAAAATAATGGTCATGCCAAAAAGTTATCTGCAGCCACTATATTTAAAAAGAAAAATAAAGAAAATCTTCTTTGACCTTATTACACACACAATTATTTTTTGAATATTTGCAAAATAATACAGTAAGATTGAAGTGCTACACTATTAGGGTTGAAACACCAGAAATGCAGCAAACGTGTATCCCTACGACATTTTAACTATATTATTCAATATTTACTTACATTGCAAAGCAAAGAAAACTGTGCAAATACTTTTTAACATGATCTTTACTTAAATAAACAATGAGTAACTGGCAAGGTATTATAACTTCAGTTTAAAATTTAAAGAACTGCTGGCAGGCAGTAAATAATGTATTCAGGGCTGCCATTAAAATTACATTGTAAGAATTTATATTGTCTTGCCAAGCAGATACAAGACATTAACTACTTGAAGTTATACATTTAGTGTCTTAACTCATTACAAGATTAAAGATATATTCTACACAATTATAAACATGTTCTTTTTTACAACTTAAATGTCTAGTTTGTAGACAATAAATTTGTCAAAAAGAAACAGTTTCCAATTAACTTCTTCATCAGGAATGAATGCATTCCTCATTTGCATTGTATTTATAATTCAATACTCCTTTCAGCTTTTACATTCTCTCAGGCAGCTGCAAAATTGTTTTCGGCATCAATTTAAATTGGTTCTTTTATTCATTTTACAATTCAAATACTTTTCACATTTCAAACTTTAAATCGAACTTGTTTTTTCTTATGCATTATATTTTTATGCATTACAATTATTCGATTAGGGCTTGATATTATTTTAAGCTGTATGATATGAAAGATAAATATATATTATCCATCTCAGTTAAACAATAAATAACTTCTCTACTTCTTACAAAATTAATAACATTATTCGTGAGAGATATTAATTTAGAAGTGATGTAAGTTACAGTTTTTCCTTTTGTTTCAACATTGCCTCAATTGTATCATTTACCCTTTGTAAAACGTTATTAAAATTGATTCCAAAAGGGAAAATTTATTTTACTATATTTTCATGAATTTCAATTACCTTTTATGTCAGAAATTTGCACAATTAAATCAAAGCTAATTACAAACATGACATATTTATAATCTTTTTACAATGTGAAAGCAATGACTATCCTTTGTTTCTGTCAAGACACTGACTCAAAAAGACTGAAGTTAATTATATTACAACTAATTGATTAAGCCCTTATTTCGGACCGCTATTCTTTTATCTTTAGTATTTTCTTGTCAATTAATGAATCCACGTTCTTATTATTAGTAAATATAACATGCCGCTGGGCTTGGTACAAAAGTTAGATTTCTAAAAGAATGTAATTTTTGTATTTTTCTTTGTGTACAAATTGATTGTGTATTTTTTGTAAATGTACACTTTTATTGTTTGTTTTTGTTAATTAAATGCCCAAACAGTTTCTTATGTATTATATAACGTTTTAATTAGTCACAAATTACTGCATTTGTGCTATTACAGCTTAATATGTTATACGTAAACAAGAGCACCGCTAGGCGGAGCATTATATGCCAAAAAGTGTTTTTTTTTTAGTAAGGATGAAGCATTTGTAAGACATGGGAATTAGCTGTTCATCCTATAAAATTTTACAGATGTAGGTTGATTAATACTTAAGTTATTAATAATGACCTTAACCTTTGACCTTGTGACCCCAAAATCAATAGGGGTCTTCTACCTTATATGGACAATCATCCTAAGAAGTTTGAATATTGTGGGCCAAATGGAACTTAAGTTATGCTCCGGAAACTGTTTTCAATTTTAAGGTAATAGTGACTTTGACCTTGTGACCCAAAAATCAATAGGGGTCTTCTACCCAATATGGACAATCATCCTATGAATGTTGAATAAAGTGGGCCAAATAGAACTTATTTTATGCTTCAGAAGCTGTTTTCATCATTAAGGTAATTGTGACCTTTAACTTTGACCTAGTGACCCCAAAATCAATAGGGGTCTTTTGCCCAATATGGACAATCATCCAATGAAGTTTGAATATTGTGGGCCAAATGGAACTTAAGTTATGCTTCGGAATCTGTTTTCAGCATTAAGGTAATAGTGACCTCGACCTTTGACCATGTGACCCCAACATCAATAGGAGTCTTCTACCAAATATGGACAATCATCCTTTGAAGTTTGAATATTGTGGGTCAAATGGAACTAAAGTTATGCTCCGGAAACTGTTTTCAGTTTAAAGATAATAGTTACCTTGACCTTTGACCTTGTGACCCCAAATTCAATAGGGGTCTTCTACCCAATATGGACAATCATCCTATGAAGTTTGACATTGTGGATGAAATGGAACTTAACTTATGCTCCGGAAACTGTTTTCAGTATCAAGGTAATAGTGACCTTGACCTTTGACCTAGTGACCCCAAAATCAATAGGGGTCGTCTACCCAATATGGACAATCATCTTATGAAGTTTGAACATTGTGGGCCAAATAGAACTTAAGTTATGCTCCGGAAACCAAATTGCTAACAGACAGACTGTTTTCAGTTTTAAGGTAATAGTGACCTTGATCTTTGAGCTTTTGACCCCAAAATCAATAGGGGTCTTCTACCCAATATGGACAATCATCCTATGAAGTTTGAACATTATGGGCGAAATAGAACTTAAGTTATGCTCCGGAAACCAAATTGCTAACGGACGGAAAATTGCTAACAGACGGAAACTGTTTTCAGTTTTAAGGTAATAGTGATCTTGACCTTTGACCTTTTGACACCAAAATCAATAAGGGTCTTCTGCCCAATATGGACAATCATCCTATGAAGTTGAATATTGTGGGCCAAATGGAACTTAAGTTATGCTCCGGAAACTGTTTTCAGTATGAAGGTAATAGTGACCTTTACCTTTGACCTTGTGACCCCAAAATCAATAGGGGTCTTCTTCCCAATATGGACAATCATCCTATGAAGTTTGAACATTGTGGGTCTAATGGAACTTAAGTTACGCTCCGGAAACTGTTTTCAGCATCAAGGTAATAGTGACCTTGACCTTTGACAGAAAATTGCTAACGGACGGAAACTGGTTTCAGTTTTAAGGTAATAGTGACCTTTGACCTTTTGACCCCAAAATCAATAGGGGTCTTCTGCCCAATATGGAAAATCATCCTATGAAGTTTGAACATTGTGGTCTAAATAGAATTTAAGTTATGCTCCGGGAACCAACTTGCTAACGGACGGACGGACAGACGTCAGGGGGTATAACATAATATGCCCTTTCGGGCATATAATAAAAAGTGGTTTTCAGAATTCAAGCAATAAAAATGTGTTCATCTACATAAACAAGAGGGCCATGATGGGCCTGAAGTCGCTCACCTGTATATAGGCCCCCGAAGCGGGGCCAGTTTAAACCCCAGGGCTTTTATTTGAACAAACTTGGTAGACACCCATTAGAAGATATTTCATGGTTAACATCTATGGTCTAGCTGGTCAAGTTTTTTTCTTTACACATACAGTTAAAAACAATGACATACCTGGGGCAGGGCCAGTTTTGACCCAAGGGCTTTTATTTGAACAATCTTTGTAGACACTTACTAGAAAATGTTTCATGCTTAAAATCAAAACTCTAGCTATTCGGGTTTTTTCAAAGAAGACTTTTAAGTTTTTGCTATACACATATAAGGAAAATCAATGTCAGCCCGGGCGGGGCCAATTTTGACCCAAAGGGCTTTAAATTTGAACAAACTTGGTAGACATCCATTAGAACATGTTTCATGCCAAATATCTAAGCTCTAGCTCTTTGGGTTTTTTAAAAGAAGATTTTTTAAGTTTTTACTATATGCATATAGGGAAAACAATGACCCCCTGGGGCGGGGCCAATTTTGACCCAAGGGCTTCTACTTGAACAATCTTGGTAGACACTCATTAGAAGATGTTTCATGCTTAATATCTTAGCTCTAGCTCTTTGGGTTCTTTAAAAGAATTTTTTTTAAGTTTTTATTATATGCATATAGGGAAAATCAATGACCCCCTGGGGCGGGGCGAATTTTCACCCCAGGGCTTTTATTTGAACAAACTTTGTAGACACCGATTAGAAGATATTTCATGCTAAATATCTTAGCTCTAGCTTTTTGGGTTCTTTAAAAGAAATTTTTTTAAGTTTTTACTATATGCATATAGGGAAAATCAATGACCCCCAGGGGCGGGGCTAATTTTGACCCCAGGGCTTTTATTTGAACAAACCTGGTAGACACCCATTAGAAGATGTTTCATGCTAAATATCTTAGCTCTAGCTCTTTGGGTTCTTTAAAAGAATTTTTTTTAAGTTTTTACTATATGCATATAGGGAAAATCAATGACCCCCTGGGGCGGGGCCAATTTTGACCCCAGGGCTTTTATTTGAACAAACTTGTTCGACAGCCATTAGAACATGTTTCATGCCAAATATCTAAGCTCTAGCTCTTTGGGTTTTTTTAGAAGAAGATTTTTTAAGTTTTTACTATACGCATATAGGGAAAATCAATGACCCCCCTGGGGCGGGGCCAATTTTGACCCCAGGGCTTTTATTTGAACAAACTTTGTAGACACCGATTAGAAGATATTTCATGCTAAATATCTTAGCTCTAGCTTTTTGGGTTCTTTAAAAGAAAATTTTTTAAGTTTTTACTATATGCATATAGGGAAAATCAATGACCCCCAGGGGCGCGGCCAATTTTGACCCCAGGGCTTTTATTTGAACAAACTTGGTAGACATATATTAGAACATGTTTCATGCCAAATATCTAAGCTTTAGCTCTTTGGGTTTTTTAAAAGAAGATTTTTTAAGTTTTTACTATATGCATATAGGGAAAATCAATGACCACCTGGGGCGGGGCCATTTTTAACCTCAGGGCTTTTATTTGAATAATCTTGGTAGACACTCATTAGAAGATGTTTCATGCTTAATATCTTAGCTCTAGCTCTTTGGGTTCTTTAAAAGAAGATTTTTTTTAAGTTTTTACTATATGCATATATGGAAAATCAATGACACCCTGGGGCGGGGCCAATTTTGACCCCAGGGCTTTTATTTGAACAAACTTGGTCGACAGCCATAAGAACATGTTTCATGCCAAATATCTAAACTCTAGCTCTTTGGGTTTTTTAGAAGAAGATTTTTTAAGTTTTTACTATATGAATATAGGGAAAATCAATGACCCCCTGGGGCGGGGCCAATTTTGACCCTAGGGCTTTTATTTGAACAAACTTTGTAGACACCGATTAGAAGAAATTTCATGCTAAATATCTTAGCTCTAGCTTTTTGGGTTCTTTAAAAGAAAGTTTTTTAAGTTTTTACTATATGCATATAGGGAAAATCAATGACCCCCAGGGGCGGGACCAATTTTGACCTCAAGGCTTTTATTTGAACAAACTTGGTAGACATCCATTAGAACATGTTTCATGCCAAATATCTAAGCTCTAGGTCTTTGGGTTTTTTAGAAGAAGATTTTTTAAGTTTTTACTATATGCATATAGGGAAAATCAATGACCCCCTGGGGCGGGGCCATTTTTGACCTCAGGGCTTTTATTTGAATAATCTTGGTAGACACTCATTAGAAGATGTTTCATGCTTAATATCTTAGCTCTAGCTCTTTGGGTTCTTTAAAAGAAGATTTTTTTAAGTTTTTACTATATGCATATAGGGAAAATCAATGACCCCCTGGGGCGGGGCCAATTTTGACCCCAGGGATTTTATTTGAACAATCTTGGTAGAAACTCACTAGAAGATGTTTCATGCCAAATATCTAAGCTCTAGCTCTTTGGGTTTTCTAGAAGAAGATGTTTAAAGTTTTTTCTTTTGGTTGCCATGGCAACCAGAGTTCTGCATGGAATGGAATTCTTTGAACAACTTTGTTAAGGCTTCACACAAGGAACATCTCTGTGAAGTTTCATTATGATCTGCCTTATGGTTTCAGAGGAGATGTCGTTTGAAAAGTGTGAACGGACAACGTACGACGGACGACGGACGAAGAGTGATCCTAATAGCTCACCCTGAGCATATGCTCAGGTGAGCTAAAAAAAGGAATTTGAATTGTTTAATGAGATAATGCATTAATAGTTGGACCAAACATGTTAAATACGAGAATACATATGAATTACAATAGACTTAAGTAAAAGCTCGCATAGTCATAACAGAAATTCCCTTTTTTATCAGAAATAAATAACATCTGGGCAAATATTCAAACGGAAATTCAGATAACAAACACGAGCTCAGATACATGTATATACTTTGCATGTTTATGATAATAACATTTTGTATCAATTGGGCTACCATTACATCTAATATATGCTTGGTCGGAACAAAGTTCAGTATACTGATAAAACTAGAAATTATTGATTGATTCCAAAAAATATCATTTAAGTTGAATAACTCTGCATTTAGTGTATTGGTATGACATATAAAACATTTTACTATGTAACATTGTACGGCGTAAGTATACAACGGCCGAGTGTTTTTGTTTATTAGGAACAAAGGTTTCTCGTAATTACGAGATATCAAGTTGTAATATGGAAGGTCAGTTTGACGAGGTATTTTTCATCTCGTACTTTATATCGACTAAATGACTCGTAATCGATTATATATTAAGTGGTTTAATGTTTGTTAGTTATCTCTTATTTACAACTTAATCTTGGGCCAGTTTGCAACTTTTGATTTGAGCTATATTAAACTGACAGTAATCATAGCAGGATTGACCCATTCTTATGCAAATGGAATATATGATGCAGTATGATTCCCGTTAAATTATTTTATGTTGATTAAAATAAAATCATTTAAAAATGTTTTAATATATATTTTGTAATGATCATAGATCGTTAACACACATTGTGGCGTGGGCTAGTGGATAACGCGTCAGACTAGTAATTTAAGGTTTTGTGCCCCGCGGGGGTTCAAAGCCCCGTCAGGGTCAAACCGATGTTTCCTTTTAGCCCAAAAACTTTTCATTTCATTATCATCCGGTTGGTTTAAGGGGAAAAGAAATTTGTAGTGTTTCAAAAAAATAATAGCTTCCAACACAATCGAACTAAAATAAATGTGTATAAACTAACAAACATTGACCTCTTGACGTGAAACAAACAATCGATTCTCGAACATCAAGGCTATTGCAAGTCAATGTTTCTCATACAAATTGTTATTCTGAACGACTTCTCATTGTTTTCTTTTTTTTCCGCATCAGGTGCTGAATACTGATTACTACAATTGTTGGTTTGTTTGATAGCAATAAAGTCGTGAATACATAAAGCTAAATACAATTTATGCAGTACGAAGTAGTGTGTAGTTCATTTACAAAAACTAAAGATGAAATAGGTAATATCAATCGTTGTATGTATCAGATACAAAATGATTTGTTTAATTACACTTATTAAAAATCCCTTTAAACATCGAAACTAGTCCACCTTTTGTTTTAAATACTTTTATCTGTTTCATCGTAAATGAATGTTCATCATGTTTGTCGTTGCACTGCTCATCTGTTTGTTAAATATTTCAAATGTATGCGGTTTTAAATTAATTTAGTTATAATTGCTAATTGTTTATTATTTTTTACCGTATGTGTCTTTCCACGAGTATCATTTAAAGGTAAGGAACGCATCGCATGTTGACAATACATGTCATAATAACCTCTCTAATAACTCCTAACCACTTCTCGGCTAGACAACTGTACACAATCATGATAATAATAATGAAAACAAAATGAATAATTATATAAATATATTAAATGAACACAATTATCGAGTAACTAGATGTCATTAAATATGAAGATATTAAATGATTACAATACCGACATATTGAATAAATGCTAAGTCCACACATGCAATTAAATTATAAATACAATATCAAACTACAAAAATAAATTTATGGAATGCTTACAATGCTATCAAGATATTAAATGATTACAGTATCGAGATATTGAAGCAAAATTATTTAAGAATATGAACTTTATACAACACCAATATTTTAATACAAATTAAAGATGTTAGATAACACGATGTTACGAGTTAGGGATGATTATGAAGACATTTTTTAAATCGTAAGTTTGTGCGATATGATTGATTTCATGGACATCTATCAATCAAAAGAGTGCATAAAATGCAACAAATATACTATTTTGATTCGTTAATAATCGTTTGACTTACTCATAAGTTAAATATTTACACAATATATTTTCCAAAAATACTATTATGTTTATAAACATTCATGTTAAAATTTCACTAAATAAACACTTACATATACAAAGGGAGAAAAAAAATCATGAATAAAAATGAATGGCAGACTATTCTCCCCATAACCATAAGTTTTCATATGGTCTTGTTTACATATGTTAATCTCATAGGCCATATCATCTGTCAAAACATTTATAACTGATAATGACATTTTATAAGAAAAGCATGCTGGTTTTTTGTTAGAATAATCACATCTGATCACACGTAGTTAAACAATATTTTATACTTCATGACAGAAATTGTTTAATAGAAAAAAAGTTATTTAATAAAATTAAGGCCAAATAAAGTTACAAAATACAACCAGAAAATTAATGATATCAAATCGGACAGAGACCTAGACAAAGGGTTTATTACTTCTCAATTGAACAATTTATATCAATTTAAAAGCTGTAAACAGTTCAATATCACTCTGAAGCAATGCGCGCCATATTTTTACCAATAACCTTTATTACATTATCCTGAGAATGTAAAAAACTGTTGCCAGAAATGCCATATAAATCACTCCATTAATTCGGGCGATATTCCCAACATTCCAGGAAAAACAGGCCTAATTACATTAAATTCACGATTGAATTCCATCATTCCATCTTTTACAAAAAATTTGAATGAAATACTGCTTTCATAATGAAACAACTTATAGCTGACTTTTGAATATTGTGACCATGACTGCCCTATTTCCAATGAGATAGACTAAAATAAAGTTTTCGAAAGGCATAACTCGTACCAATAATTCAGGCACAAGTATCCTTTAATCTTATCTTTTATATTAAATTGGAAATTTTACAAGTATTCAAAAAATACCCCTGAAACCTTGTTCCTGAATGGTTACTAATGTTTATTCGAAATAATAAAAAAACGGTATGCAAATTACAAATATGGTTTTATTGGATGTGTTTTAAAACCAGAGTTAAATTATGCAATCGATCTAGTCGAACATTCATTTTTACTGTAAGTCGCTTTTTTCCCCCGACGGAATGGCCTTTACCAATACAAAATATGTTACCTTGAAGTGACAATACAAATAACAATTACAAATCAATGCTTTTTTATTTACTTGTGTACTAAAAAACATTTATAAATAAATAAGAAAGGCACTTATTTCCTATTGGCAATTATCTGTGACAAAATTTGTTCGTTTGATCGTGACGTATACAATTACTTTAAATTATATTTATTTTCCTTTTTTTTTCCTTTTTTAATTTTAATCCTTAGTAATATTATCAAAATAAAAAAAAGGTATTGAAATTAATTTCAAAATTACATTTTTTTTAACCTGTTACCTTCTAAAACGAAAAAAAACAAACGTTTACCACTAATATAGAAACGTTACACAAAATCGGACTATTGATTGTATATTGTTTAATCATAAGACTAAGTTTGATAAACTACATACTTAGTATACATTCAAACAACGAGCAATTTTTATTTCAAACAAACATTTATATACTTATGAACAGCAAAATGAAAGTGTAGTTATGCTTTACTTAAAAAGTGTTATCCACCAAAAAAGAATGATATTTTTTAACTACTTCCAAGAATAACAACATCTAAATAGGTCGATATTTTTAACTCAACAATATAGTTCTAAATTAAATCTCTATGCAGCAAAAACAAAAATAAAGAATACTTAAATCATACAAAACCTGAAAATGTCATATGTATTAAGAGCGTGTCTGGCATTAAGAATGATAATAAGTAAGAACAAAATACCGTTTATTTAATGGATTTAAACATTTTAATTGAGTTGATATTAATCACTTTTTACTAGAATCCGTATCCCGTGTGTACGTTCTCATTCTATGAAACTGGGCTAATTGCATTCAACTAAAATGGTTTCATCCTTTAATGTTAATGCCAACTTTACATGAGGTTTCTTGATCTGCAAATTACAGAATATAATGTTTTTGCTGAATGAAAATAATAATTATAACATTCTTGAAATGATTCTCAATTTAAAAGTTAATTCGTTTCAAAGACGGTGGAGTATGTGTGCCATTTGAAGGCCCATTATTTTTAAGAAATGCTACCATTGTTATTTTCAAAAACTTTGTATGTTTGGTATATTGTTACAGTTTCCAACATAAATAACCATTTGCCATATAGCGGCGGAACTGTTTTTATATTTTTACTCTGTTAGAAATTGGTATATCTATAGTGAATAAGTATTTTTTTGGAAGTCAAAACACTTCTTTGTTTAGATCTTGCTACCTTTACAAAACATTACAGATTTGTTTGCTTTTAGCGCTACTTTTATCGGCTGTTAAACATGTGACATACTCGCAATTTATTATATTAAAACCATTATTAAACACCTTCTTTTGGACACTTCTTAAGAATTAAAAAAAAAACAGTGTTTCTTTGGCATAACGTGCCTTTAAAAAATATAGTTTGTTTAATGATATGATAAAATATAATATATATTTTTGTGTATATGAAAACAGAGAAATACTTATACTCACAAGTAAGTAGTAGTTTGTTTAAAGACTAGTCTTAGCATGTAATGATACATTTGAGTAAACCATCAGATACAATAAGAGAAGAAGATACAAAAAGAGTGAGAAAAAAAAGACAAATGAGCTGAATTTTTTAAGCTTTAAATCAAAGCATATAGCCCTGTCTTTGCAACCAAATATATCTATATACTAGTCATTCGTTTCAAAGCTTTACTGATATGTAGGATTTATAAGCTCTGATTACTTTCAGAATCTAATTGTTTTTAGTTTCGCCCATTTTTGTCTTGTTTAGGGAACACACATTTTTTACTTAGGGACAATACGGAGCTTTTCAATGATCAAGGTTCCATTATAACGTCGTATAAACACATCTACGGTTTAAGCCAAATACAGATTACAATTCTAAATGATGAATTCTACGTAAGCTGATGCTAGGGGGCAAGGCCGTTAAATTGCAATTTCAAGTATCGCCAAGGAACATAAACCGAGCCTACAACGTTTTTATTTCTGCCTTTGTGGACGTTCTTTATTTCTTTTTTATCATAAACAATCATATTTCAATTGTGCAGAATATGAATATAAAGATCGAGATAATAAATACAATGTATGTCTTTAATTGAGTATTGGCCAAGTGTCACCGATACGTACTGGAATCTAACATTCGAAACATAAAGCCATTTAGGGGTCTCAGTTTACATCTCTCAAGAAGCAGCAACATTGGTATGTCCAAGGAAATTTACCCAAGAGTTTTTTGAACAAGGGTTATAGATTTTATATTCATCAAAATCAAGATAAAACATAATTTTATACACATTTTCTTGTTTTAAATTTGACTCATTCCTTTTACACAATTTGCCTTTGCAATATTCCAACATTAAGCCGGTACAAAGAACGCGTTGTAATTTAACATGTTTCTTTTCTTATTAATTTGGTAAAACATCAGAAGATTCATAAGGTTGTTTACGTGTACCTGGTACTCATTTAAATGTGAATATTTGTTAAATTCGTTTTGTTTTCGTTGATATTGCTAATCGCACTAATTAGTTGCTAAGCGAATGTATATATAGAAATGAGAGGCTTGCATGCTTTGATCTTTATGAACAACATATTTTCAACACTGTTCATAGACCTCTACGATCTCAAACTTCCGTTTTTTCTTATACGAAAGTTTAAGGTTAAAAACCATATTTAATGAATACATGTAAATGGAACACATGGTTGGAATTGTAAATAAAATACCGCCCGCTTTATTTTAAGCTTCAAATATGGAAAATGCCAGAAAATATAAACATATTTTTACATAGTCGTATCACTTAAAGAACACAAGCTGAACAAGAGGTTAAAAGACCTTTATCAATTTCGCATAATAATAAAAGTATCATACAAACAGCAACATTTTTTTCAGGACATATTTTCTGGTATGCGCTAATCGTCGAATCGCTTTGAAACGAAACATTTACGAAACGGAAATAACAAAACAAATGTATTTGAAAATACCTTAAAAACATGTAGAAGCTGATAATCTCCATAAAAACCTTTTAAATGGCCACACAATTTGCACAACAATTCAATCCGACCTTAATTTATTAAGTTTCTTTTTCAGTCAGTTTGTTTAAATGCAAAAGATAAATGCATAAGTATGGAAGGAACGTGCTTTTTACCAAAAGTATTGATAAAATTGAATTGAATCTAAATCAGGAGATACCAGTAGCCGCCTTTAGCAATGCTATAAATCATTTCAGTGTTTGTGTTTTTTATTGATGATTTTAGAGATTAGGAAACAAGGATGCCAAATGCCAACATATTTGCATCTTAAAAGAACAAATACAGGTTCATTATTTAACACGTTATAAACTTTTAATCTTTATTTAAAATAATTCAAAATCAATCTAGAAAAACAGAATCAAGCTGCTAAAAACTGATTTGAAATTTTGTTATTGAATACATTCAGATTGTATTATGTTGTCAAATTTGTTATGAATATCAGCATAAATATTTTTAATGTGATCACATTTGTTCTTTTCAAATGGAAACTATCAATTGTATGACAAGTTTTGTTTTATTTCTAGATTTCGAAACGTAATTTAAATTGATCTTACGTAAACTAATATGTTCATGAAACTTTGTAAAATTTAATGAGGTTAATGAATCTCTAGTTCAGCCGAAATATTGAAAAGGAATCGTGCCTTAATTATCAATTCTATGATTATGAATATTTTGGTTATACTTCCGGATTTTAATCGTGTTAACAAACAATTAATATTATGTAATAGTTAAAACATTTTGACAGGTCAGCTATTTCAAGTTATAGTGGTTTTGGTATTCTTTACTAAGGATCACGACAGTAAAGCCACATTAAATTTACTCGAGCACATTTCAGCCAACGCATCGGTCATGGACAGACTGTCAGGCAGTTTACCAGAACTATTTGTTTCTCTTTCGCAAAGAACTGATAACTTCTGTACAAGCCGGAACAGGGGAACAGTGCATGCGAATGACCATAGAAAGGATTTTATATCAATCATAACGAAAGTGTCATGCATCGTTTGTGAATTGTCCGATTCACAGTCCTGCGCTCTACCTGTTAAGTTAACCGGACGGTGGCTAATGTCTAGTTGAAGGTGATATTTATCTTCAGTTCATTATATAAGTTAACGTGAATTTAAAAAAAAACCATAAACATTTATCATAATGATATGATATTCCTCAAGCATGCTTTTTCATAAGTTATTTCAACAAATACCAAATATATAAATCAGTCACAGTGATATTTATTAATTATAAGCCTTATTTTGTGCTGATGTAGTCTACACAGTCAAGTTTTATAAAATCTTAATACTTAAACAAACAAAAATATTTAAGTATTAATTTTACGTCACTTTAAATACAAACATCTTCAGTTGTGTTTTCATTAACGTTTGTTCAAACTTGTTGTTTATGATTTTGTGTTGTTTAATAGTTGTTAAGAATTTTAATGCATTTAGTGTCCTGTTTTTGCTTTTATTGTTACAATATTTGTCATGTTTGATCGTCTCTTTATATACGTGTCGACTAGTGATGTAAGGATTGCTGACCGCTTATGTTGAAACCCTGCCAGACTCGAGCTGTTCTGTCCGTGTGCAACAAACTTTACACTCATTGCTTAAAACTGGTTTGTTCAAGGAACAGATTCGAGAGTGTTTTAATAAAGCTGATAGCTTCCAACACAATCGAACTAAATAAAATCGTATTAACTAAATTATTCATATACAACGTTTTTGTATAGAAAACAGGGTTCAATTAATCAAAAGAAAAACTAGTTTCAAAATGTTTCCCTTTGAAGCAATTCATAAATTTAGAAAAATACTCACCAGACTGCTTTCTAAAAAGTTTAACAAATTGCTAACAGAGCGATATCTGTAATTCGTGAACGTTCGTAAATTCGAAAATATGTTTTTAAAACATATGTACAAGAATTGACTGTGCTGGTTGTAGTGCTAACATATAGTGCTAAAAAATAATTAATTAAGACAATAATTAATGTAATGCTCTCTGAAGTCTATATATAAGATTTATTTTCAGGACAAAAGTCTAATCTTAATACATGCTAATGAAAACAACATCCTGTTCTGTTATTAAATTATATTTTTAATAATTTGAAACATGAAGTCGAGTAAAAGTTGTGTTAAGTAATTTGAAGAGAATACTTCATGCCGATAGTGGTTGGAATCTTATTGAAACAATTATCAAATTCTTTCATAACAGAATCCACACTCCATAGTTTTGCATAAACAACTTGACTTAAAAAAAAGATTTTACAAAGCAACATGTTGCCATTGCAAGTTGTCATCGTTTGAAGTTATTCTAACTTCTAAACACGCATAAACTGCAAGACAACATATATTCATATATGATCAAATTGTTGATGTTAAAGTTACTGTATCAAAAGAAGTTATTTGTATGATTCTTGCATATATTATAATGGATGAATTCATAAACATTTTACGATTAAATCATTCAGAATTCATTGAAGGAAATATTATGTAAAGATATTCGTCAAAATATGGCTAAAATTTAACTTGTATTAACCAAATGTTTTGTTTAACTTAATGAACTGGAGTTATTTCTACATTGTGTCTAACGTTTTCGTAATTGAATCCCTGGTTAACTGATTTTTAAAGCATAGTAACGTAAGAAAAAAATGGGAAATTAAAATCCCAAAAGGAGGGATAAGCATTTGATTATCATATGTATTTCGTCAACATCATTTAACTTTTCTTCAAAATAGTTTTACATCATTCTTTTAAAATATACAAGGACTAACATTTACATTAAATCAATAACATTTTAAACGCATCATGCATAGTAAAATATATGTTCACAGACACTGGGACAATTGTATAAAATTGACATATTAAAATGGAAATTTGAGCATTTAGTGATATTTTTGTCAGATTCAAACCTAGCTCTTCTCTTATTAAATACCAATTTCATAGTTTCAAATTAATTTCCATACACAAGTGTCTATAGGCATGATCCTCAAGGCCAAACGAGATAATTATCTATATTAAACAAGCTTTTCATTATTTTATACTGCCAAACAATCTTTTACTACATCTTTATGTAGCCAAATTATTAAGTGTTATGCGACTGCTTAATTTTACAAAGTAACTCTTAATTGAATTGAATATAATACAAGAAACAAGTAAAAAGAACACAAAACACATTAAAACATCATTGTATGCCAAGAAAAGTATCTCATATAATGTCAAGGCCCTCTCAGGAGAACAATTACTGTCAACACAAATACTGTAAATGGACAAATAACGTTTAGAGGAAATACAATGCATTAGATATCTATGTTGTCCGTTTCATTTTCACGAAAAGTTCTTCATTTGTATAAAGAAGAAAGTCACTAAAAGTGTTATACTCCAATTGCATTTTGGCATAACGGAAAATCGGGCTAAGGGCATTATTTATTTCAACTTCGGGTATTTTATTGATGATATGGTATTTGTTTATGGACGATTATCATATACGTGCAATACTGAAAAAAACTTCTGCTATATAAAACCATAAAAAATAGGATCTCAATGAATGTGAATTTAATATTCAGATTCATAAAGATAATCCCCGAATATACAAGCGCACAACAACACAGTATTATTTCGCATTTGAAAATAGGGTAGTGTGGTGTTAACGCATTATGAATTATGATCCATTTTTTAGAGGTCTGAAATCAGTTCGCTCGAAGGGCATATTTTACTGGAACAAAAACGTCATTAAGGAAACTGTTAAATCCTTATAAAATGTGTGGTTTGTGAATTTGGTAAAGGATAATATATCACTTATGTTGTCATGTAAACTTGTGATTTTGAACAAATAACACAAAACAATGTTAAACTTTTTTTCAAAGGCAACATTCCTATCGACATGAAGTTGATAGCATAGCATACTTTTGATTTTAGTGATATTCATCTATTGGTAACGATATCTGTTTATGTAATAAAGAAATAAAATTCCAGAAACAATTGTGTGTTTTTATTGAACAAATACCTTGAATCAGCCCAAAACAATGATTTTAGCCTAAAATGTTTCATTAAAGACCAATTACATGCCAGAAACGTTCTGTTACTTCTCAAAACTAATTCCTTTTTTTTGGTGTACTTATGTAGATTCAAAAAAGTTAATCATTGGTCAATACCTGAACCTTCTTTTTTTTCTTTTTGTGATTTAGAATTTTGTATAAATGTCAATTACAACATTGTTAGAATTTTGCTGCCTTAATGACAAAAACTTCACATTTACTGGCATTTTCTTCAGGTAACTATTATCTAACATGCTCTAAAATCAATATCTTAATACTATAAAGCACATATTTGTCTTTTTTAGAAGAAAAAAATATTAATCATTAATCTTAGGTAATTACGTTATAATGACAATCCCAATGTTGTTAACGACTTCATGAACGATTTTGTTATTGCCTTATCATTTTGTTAACTTACATCTTTATAGATTATTTTTGTCACAATAATAAAAAAGAACCTTTGCTCCGATTGAATTAATACTATTCATCAAATCGTTAACAAAATGTAAATGGTAATACAAAATGTAAACAAATGCTTTTTAGGAAAAAGAAATCAACATTGATATCTAATGCAATAAATTCATTCCCATTAATGCCATTTTTACTATTTTCAGCCAAACTCTAAGCATTGGTTTTAAAGCATGTCAAATATATCACGCAATTACACCAAGCACTATTCCCAGTGCACTGTTTGAATCCAACAAAATGAGCTAATAACATTAGATTCTTAGTGTGTTTTTTTGTTCTGTAATGAAAGTCCCTTCTTTAAATGAAACATTTTTTATTATTCAGGAACTCTGACAATGTAGAATACAAACAAATGAGAACGAAAATGATTCATGACCTAAGGCATAATCATGTATGTTAAAGAATGTTAATCATCGCAAATTTCGGATTAATTTGTTTTAAATTCAATCAGATAGTTGCTTTTAGTTTTTGGTAAATACAATAAAAATAACATATTTAAAGGAAAAGGCAAATTGAATGTAAAAATGACAATAATAATATCCAAAAAGTATACTGTAAATAGAAAATCTGCCGATTTTCTGCGTTCAAATAATAATATTAAACGTTGGATACAAAAAGTTAATAAATCACCAATTTCTACAAATCAGCAGGCGCGGACATTGTTTGTGTATTGGCCGTATAAAACAGGTGCGCGTTATGCCATTTACCCACATATTAAGATTTGCAATAAATAATTGTCGAATCGTAGCAAAAAATAAAGATATGTTAAGTATTGACTAGACACATTTATTTAAACATTGTGTGTAGGAAAGACTTATTTAAGTTAAAATACGTAACTATATCCAAGAAATTAAAGAAACAAATAAAAAGCCAATGACCACCTTGAGCACCGCTCGCACAACTTTAGACCGAGTGATGCCCAATGCTACGTTCATTTGAATTTTTAATAAAATAAAGTAAAACATGCTGAACGAATGATGACCTGTAAATGATTGAACGGTTATAAAAATCTGGAAAATGAAACTGGAAACAAAGTAATCCTTCGGAAGCATTAAGCACAAGACAATTACACGCAATTTTCAGAATCGGTATGATTGAGTCAATGAATAAGTGCAACATCCCTCACGCTCCTTAGCAACGACTTGAGCGGTACTCAATTCTCAGCGCTTAATAGTACTGCCGTCAATAATCCCAAAGTACCAGAAAATATAACAACACTGAAGTGAAGTATTGGGCAACATTTTACAGCCTCCACATTGACACCTGCTGTTGTGAAGAATAAAAAATCTGGAAACTAAGTGATCCCTAGGAAGCATTAATCACAACAAAATTACATGAAAATTGCAGACCCGGTTTGATTGAGTCTATACATGAGGGATAATGAATAAGTGCAACATCCCTTCCCTCACTCCCCTTAGCACCGGTTTGAGTGGAACACAATTCTCAACACTTAAAAATGCTAGCATCAATGATCCCGCAAGACCAAATAAATATATTAACAGTGAAGTGAAGTACGGGGCTTTGTACAGCTGTCACACGGCGCTCGACACCTAAAGGTGTAAAGTATAAAAATCTGGAAACAAAGTGATCCCTCGCAAGCATTATTGACAACAAAATTACGAAATAATCCTACTTAAAGTTTTCTACAAAGTGAATATAGATTCTCTAATCTACTTGTTTCAAGAATATGAGCGACTGTTTTGAAAAGTAATTTGTGTACAGATATGTCGATCAGATGTCAACGTTACTGTGTGGTATTTATTTACATCTCGAACTTTCTATTGTAATCAATAGTATTTATAAAACTGTTTCAAATAATTTTGTTTCGGAATATTTGTTCATTGTGGTTGATGACATAACATGACAAAAGCTGTATATTGTCATAAGATATATATTTCTGGATTCCGCGATGTCGTGGGTTCGATACCTACTCATGCCACTATCATTTTTATTAATTTTATTTATTTGATGTTTTTTTGATGTTTACAATTTTTCACGTTCAGTCATTTTCTTTCAAGAAAGTTCTGTTCATGTTCATTCTTGAATATTCTTAATCTAAGTACTTAAGTATTCTAGATTGTTCATTGATAGTATAATATATATAATGAATGTTTGTACTTTGGTGTGTTTGCTAATGTGTGCTATTTTACTTTTGACATATGAATATATTTGTTTGGATTCTGTTATTTAGTTTGGGAAGTGTTTGTTTCGGACATATTCATTTGTATTTATTCTGCTGTGGACATTGGACATTGATTAAATCTGAGTTGTGGACAATTGAATTTCGAACTGTGAGTTAAACTTTAGAACATTTATTAAATTCGAATTCTTTGATAATAGTAAGTTAAACTTTATTTTCATTATTCTTTATACTGTTGTTAAGAATTGTTTTTCTTTAATTAAAATATATTGTTGCGTTATCTTCTCTGTTGCGTTTAGCTCGTAACATAATATACAAAGATAAACTTATATTGAAGATACTGGTTATTATAAAGGTAAGGTATCATAACAACAATCCATTATCAGGAAAAAGTTTCAATTTGACAAAGCACCCATATTATATTCCGAACATGCGATAATTTCGGTATCGGTAGCTACATAATTATATTTCTTATCTATACTTTTGGAGAAAAATATTTTAAACGCATTTTAATTTTGTAAAATCATTATATGACATGCATGTACATGAATATAATACACGTAATAAGAATAATAAGTTGTTCGTCCAGATACATTTCTGTTGTACCAGCGTACGCTACAATATCATTTTTGGGAGTAATATATAAATAATATCGGTCTCGTCTGTCTCGCGCGAATAAAAGATCTTCAGAATGGCAGCACCTATAAACTTATTTCTCGAGTAGATTTCAACGGAAAGAATAAATATAAATATAAGATAGACATCAATGTATCCGTTTCATTTACTTTAGCATAAAGGTATCTGAAGTATGTCATATCATTTTATAAATCACTTCTTAATCGTCAATGCAACTTTCAATTTATGCTTTTTTCATACTTAAGAAACTTGTCTTGCAAATATTTACTTCTGACAGACAGATGGTTAAAAAATAAACATATCATTCAGAGCACAAAGCTATGATAAATGGGAAAATAAATATATCATAATGCTCTTTACTGAAAAAAATACTTTTACTGGTGATTTTTGTTTGTTTGTTTTGGGTTTTACGTCACATCGACACAGTATAGGTCATATCGCGACGTTCCAGCTTTACTGGTGGAGGAAGACCTCAGGTGCCCTTCCGTGCATTATTTCAGGCACGAACGGGTACCTGAGTAGAACCACCGACGTTCCGTAAGCTAGCTGGATAGCTTCCTCACATGAAAGAATCCAAAGTCCCTGTCGGGATTCGAACCCACAGAGGTGAGGGGCAAGTGATTTGAAGTCAACGACCTTAACCACTCGGCCACGGACGCCCCTTTTACTGGTGAAGTTTAATTATTAAAATATTAAACTAAAGAATCGTTGACATACAATAATTGCTCCATTGCTCTGTAAAATTCATTTTAATTACTATGCAATTGTTTATATTGGCATTCCTGGCAGGGAAAGGACATTTACGTCACTTTATATTTTATTGCTTTAACCTTATATGACATAGTGAGGGATACCACAAACACAAAACTTCAGGCATGCTTTTAAATTAACTTTAACTCACAACTGAACAGAAGACAATGATATTGTTAGAAACATCTTTCATTTTTATACAACTTATTCGTGCATATATGCATCTTTTATTTGTATTTTTTAATAATTTATACACTCATTAAATCTAGTTTCCATTGTGGCTAAGTTGTTGCATTTTAGGGTAGAGATATCAGAAATTCAGCTACCGTTTATCCTTGCGGGATCTTAAGAGGAGACTTAATGTGTTCGAATAACTGGAGTGTGTGCAGCTCTTAGCTCCAGCTTATGTTTTCTCATTACATAAACTCTTTCATTTACCATAATTCGCAAAACGTCATTCAATTGGACTCCTAAAGGCGCGTTGATTACAAATCATTTATACGACTCTTGTATGCATTTCAATTACATTTTATGTCAGAAATGTGCAGATAAACATAAATTTTAATAATAAACTTGACATATTCATAATCTATTTTACGATGTGAAAGTAATGATTATTGAGATTACATATTAAAATCAATGTCAAGTTAATTGTGTAACAACTAATTTAACTGCTCGTTATTTTGGTCTATTGTTCTAGTAATTGCGGCGTTAGTTGTCGTATAATAAAGTCACGTTCTTCTGATACATTTGTAATTTATCACAAACATTTGTAACACCACCTCTGGGTTTGTAACTAAAACAACTTTCATAAAAAATGTCTAAGTTTCTTATTGTTACAGCTGTATTTGTTTATCTTACGTTTCACACAACAACTGGGCCTAGTATCTCAATTTGAATCGTTTAAACTATTGTAGCGTTACATGTAATCGAATTGTTGAATATTTCATGAAAAATGCGGACTGCTACGATTTTGCTTCAATAGCACATCAGAAGTAAACATATGACAAAAAGTACTAGTTAAGAAACTCAAGCATATTTTCGCTCCTCTTGATAATCCTGTAAATAATAACTAAGTTAATTGGAGGTACAGTTTAGGGACATATTAGAAGTCTTAAGTTTGTCTTGACAATTTTAATCAACTCAGATTTCAACCATACAGGTTACTTCTGAATGTTCGGTAAATATAAAGAAAGTAACTATGTTTACATAGTCGTATCACTTAAAGAAAGAGGTTAATTTCGCATAATAATAAAAATATCATACAAATAGCAACATTTTCTTCAGGATATATTTCCTGGTTCGCGCTACTCGTCGAATCGCTGCGAAACGGAACATTTACGAAACGCAAACAACAAAACAAATGTATTTGAAAATACCTTAAAAATATAGAAGCTTAAAATCTTCATTAAAGCTAAATGGCCACACAATTTGCACAACAAATCAATCCGACCTTAATTTATGAAATTTCTTTTTCAGACAGTATGTTAAATTGCAAAAGATTTAAGTATGGAAGGAACGTGCCTTTTACCAAAAGTATTGTTATTAAAAAGGAAAGAATTGAATTGAATCTAAATCAGGAGATAGCAGTAACCGCCGTTAGCAATGCTATAAATCATTTCAGTGTTTGTGTAAATTATTGATGAGTTTAGAGATTAGGAAACAAGGATGCCAAAATGTCAACATATTTACATCTTAAAACAACAAAGACAGGATCATTATTTAACACGTATTAAACTTTTATTCTTCATTTCAAAGCCAATCCAGAAGAAAACGGAATCAAGCTCCGTAAAACCTTATATTTGTTATTGAATAAGTAATAGAAAGAGCACCGAAACACGAGGCTATCTGATTTGTACGAGGGGGCGTAGCCCCCGAGTATTAATCAGATTGCCTCGTGTTTTGGTGTTCTTTCTCTTTTGTATCATAGTCAAACATAAAAGCACGTTCCCTGTTGTCACAATATGAAACCCCGGCAAAAATGAACCAATGAACGAACATCTGAATATGACATTTCTGCCGCTTTCCCTTTCTCTGCCGTCACAATATGTAAACCCCAGCAAAAATGAGCCAATCAATGGGCATGCTCTGGAGTGCGGGTAACTAATACCCGCACTCCAGTTAACGCACTGTGCATGTATATGTATACGATTTAACCCCGACACATTTTCAACAGAAAGGTCTCCAAACTATGATACAAATTCGGTTTGTATTATGTTGTAAAGTTTGTTTAGAATATTAGCATAAATGTTTTGTTAATATGATCAAATTGGTTCTGTTCAAATCGGAACTATGAATTGTATGACAGGTTTTGTTATATTTCTAGATTCCGAAACATAATTTCAATTGATCTTACTTAAATTGGTATGTTTTTTATATAGATGGCAATGAAATTTTGTAAATGAGGATTTGAAAATCAAATTAATGAATCTCTAGTTCAGCCTAAAAATTTAAAAGAAATCGCGCCTCCTAAATTATAAATTCTATAATTAAACAGTTTGACATCTCAGCTAATTTCTAGTTATAGTGGTGTTGGTAATTCTTACTCAGGATCACGGTAGTAAAGCCACATTAAATTTACCAGAGTAAAGTTTATCAACCGCAGCATTCATGGGCAGACTGTCCGGCAGTTTACCAGTACTAGTAATGTTGCCTTCAATCACGCAAGGAACTGATAACTTCTGTACATGCCGGAGCAAGGAACAGTGCGAATGACCGTATAATTTTTTTTATATCAATCATTACGAAAGTTGCCTGCACCGTTCGGGATCGCCCGAACCACAGTCCTGCGCTTTAGATGTTGAGCTAACCGGACGGTAGCTAATTTCTTGTTAAAGGCGCTTTTCATCTTCAGTTCATCCAATAAGTAAACGTAAATTTAAAACAAAACATAAATATTTATCATAATGATATGTTCTTCCTCAAACATGCTTATTCATTAGTTATTTCAACAAATACCAAATATATAAATCAGTTACAGTGATATTTACGAATAATAAGCTTTAGTTTATTCTTATATAGTCTGCAATAGTTTTATAAAACCGTTGCTTTAACAAACAAAAATATTGTAATAAGTATTGCTTTTGCGTCACTTTAAATATAAAAATCTTGTGTTTTCATTAACGTTTGTTCAAACTTGTTTATTAAAAGTTGTTTTTGATTTTTGTTCATTAATAGCTGTTTAGAATTTTAATGCATTTATTGTACTGTTTTTGCATTGATTTTTACAATGTTTGTCATGTTTGATCGTCTATTTATATACGTGTCGGCATAGACGGGTGGTTAACGCGTCGGACTAGTAATCTAAGGATTGCTGACCGCTTGTGTTCAAACCCGCCAGGGTCAAGCTGTTCTGTCAGTGTGCAAAAAACTTTACACTCATTGCTTAGAACTGGTATGTTAAAGGAACAGATTCGAGAGTATTTTAATAAGCCGATAGCTTCCAACACAATCGAACTAAATAAAATCGTATAAACTAAATTATTCATATAAAACGTCGATTTGCATGCTATATAGAAAATAGCGTTCAATTAATCAAAAGAAAAAATTGTTTCAAAACGTTTCTACTTTGAAGCGATTCATAAATTTAGAAAAATACTCACCAGACTGATTTCTAAAAAGTTTAACAAATTGCAAACAGAGCGATATCTCAATTCGTGAATAGTCGTTACTTCAAACATATGTTGTTCAAACATATATACAAGGATTTACTGTGATGGTGGTAGTGCTTACATCTAAAGAAAATGTATCTAAAAATAATTAATTAAGACATTAATTAATGTAATGCTCTCTGAAGTTTATTTTTAAGATTTAATTGCAGGACAAAAGTCTTATCTTATTACATGCTAATGGAAACAACATTCTTTTCTGTTAATAAATTATTTTGTAATAATTGGAAAATCGGGGTCGAGTCAAAGTTGTGTAAAGTAATTTGAAGAGAATACTTAATGTCGATAGTGATTGAAATCTGATTTAAACTGTAATCCAATTATTTTAAAACAGAATCCATAGTGTTGCATCAACAAGTTTAGTTTTTCAAAGAAGATTTTGCGAAGCAACATTTGGTCACTTCAAGTTGTCATCGTTTGATTGTAATTCTTAAACACGTATAAACTGCATGCCACATCAAGACAACATATATTCATATATGATCAAATTGTTGATGGTAAAGTTACTGTATCAAAAGGAGTTATTTGTATGATACATGTATATATTATAACGGACGAATTCATTAACATTTTACGATCAAATCAATCAGAATACATTGAAGGAAATATTATGTTAAGATCTTCGTGAAATTATGGCTAAAATTTTACTCTTTTATTAACTTAATGCTTAATTAAACTTTATAAACACACTATTATTTCTACATTGTGTCTAATATTTTCGGAATAGAATCTCTGATAAACTGATATTTAACGCATAGAAACGTAACAAAAAGTTGGGAAATTAAAATCGCCTTTTGAAAGGAAAAATGATAAACATGGTTCACGGCCATATTAATGATGTACATCACAATCAACATCGAACTAAAAGGATTCAGTATGAACTAACTGTTCGTATGTAAGTTTTTGTAAACGATATGATAATAAAAGAATTATTGTTATGCATGTTCTTCTTGGAGCGATAAAACAACATCATTTAACCTTTTAAAAAAATAATTTTACATCATTTTTTAAAAAATATACAAGGACAAACATTAACATTAAATCATTTTTATGCGCATCATGTATAGTTAAATATATGTTCACAGACACTGGGACAATTGTATAAAATTGACAAATTAAAATGAAAATGTGAGCATGTAGTAATATTTTGGTCAGATTCTAACCTAGCATTTCACTTACTAAATGCCGAAGTCATAGTTTCAAATTAATGTCCATGCACAAGTGCCTAATAGGCAAAATCACATAGACCAAACGATATACATTCTATATTGAACAAGCTTTTCATTATTTTATACTGTCAAACAACCGTTTACTACGTCTTTATGCAGCTAAGTGATTAATTGTTATGCGACTGCTTAATTTTACAAAGCAACTCCTAAGTGAATTGAAAATGATACGAAAAAATAAACAAGTAGAAGATAGATAGATAGATATTTATTCAGGTTAAAACACACATACATGTATACATAAAACAAACACTTAAGCATTTTATATAAAACTGATGACACAATTGTAATAAAATATTTCGGAAGTTTGTCAGACATAAATATCACAGACGGCTCATTAAATAATAAAATATTATAACTAAAGACAAGATCTAAAACTCTTTCTTTCCTATGACTAGATATCAATTTACTAGTTTAATAAAATGTAAGGACGTAAGTGGAAACATGTATAGAGTAGTGTGCAATAACCTCGGATTGCCCATGAAAGCCCGAAGGCTTATTTCCAATGGGGTCCTTGGATATATACTTACTATAATATACAATATAAAACACAAAAACATTGAAAAATACAAAACTTTGGAAACTGGAAGATGTCATTTACGTAAAATATCAAACTTTAGTATTTCCATTAACTTTGCTAAAAGGAAAACAATAAAAATGAGATCAATATCTAGTCATTTAAGTGGATTTAATTATGATTTACTAACCTAACTGTTCTAGTAAATGGGCCTTCACAGAGCTTTTGAAATCTCCTATCTTATTAATTTTTTTATGTATGTTGGCAAGGAATTCCAATCATTAATTGATTTTTGAAAAAAGTTAAATTATATTTCCCATAACATTTTGGGACCCTAAAATTGTACTGATTCGTTCCAGTTGAATAGGAATGAATGTCTCTAAGGTACAAAGTATATGAAGGGCACTGGTTATTAGCAATTGACAAACATGATTAAGACATAATTGTTTATTTATATTTTCTACATCTAAAAAGACATATTAGCAAGAATAACATTATTGACACTTTCCCTAGGTCTCATATCATGTATAAATCTAACAATTTTATTTGACATATTTGAAGCTTATTTTTAAAACATTTCTTCAGACTCGTGTACCAAGAAGAACATACATAATCAAGGTGACACAGTATCCGATCTGAGCATAAATATTTTCTAGTTTTGAAATCTATAACATTTGCTTGCCTATTCAAAAACTTAAGACGTGAATTCACCTTTGTAAGAATACAATTAACAATAGATTCACCTGACAAAGAATCATCAATATTTAAACCTAGATATTTAACAGATTTTGTGGATTCAATAGTATGTCCATTACAAACAATTTTAAACTCTTTAACTTGTTTCAGTTTACGTTTGGAACCAAAAATAAGACATTCAGTCTTTCCTAGATGAAGTGACAATTTGTTATCTACAAGCCAAGATGAACAAGACTCTAGTGTTTGTCCAAGTTTTTGAGAAATAATACTTAGATTTTTGTGAGCAAAAAGAATTGCACTGTCATCGGCATACAGAATAAATTTACATTCTTGATCTATACTAATTCTCATGTCATTTACATAGCACAAAAATAAAAGAGGACCCAGGATACTGCCCTGGGGAACCCCACATGTAACAGAAAGAACACAAAACACAATAAAACATCATTGTATGCCAAGAAAAGAATGTCATATAATGTCAAGGCCCTCTCAGGAGAACAATTACTGTCAACACAAATACTGTAAATGGACAAATAACGTTCAGAGGAAATACAAGTCATTAGATATCTGTGTTGTCCATTTCATTTTTACGAAAAGTTCTTTATTTGTATAAGAAGAAAGTGACTCAAAGTGTGATTACTCCCATTGCATTTTGGCATAACGGAATACCGGGAAGTACATTATTTATTTCTACCTTATGCTATGGTATTTGTTTATGGACGATTATGGTATAATAATCAAACAACTAAACGAGATATAGTAATTTAAATATTAGGATAAGCAAAGGATACATCAAAGTACGCAAAACAGGCAAAACTATGGAATACACAACATAACAAAGAAGGGGAGCATATAATGAACGTATCCCCCAGTAAAATGTGATTGTTTTCTTTGGACTACAATATTTTGATGGATTAAATGTTAAAATGCTTTTCATATCCTATTTACCAGTTGCAATATAAAATAGGCAGTTATCATAAAAATATAATAATTATATGATATCAATTTACATCTAAAGGAAACAAAAAGATATTCACGTTAATCATTATTCATTAAGAATTAGTCCTAATATATTTTGAAAGTTTTTATAAGTGTTCATTACTCTAATTCAAGTTTTATTGATATTCGACAAGAACCAGATAAAGCCAAAGGCAATTAGTTTGCCAAGGGATGCTAAAATGTCAAATCGTATTATCCAGATCAGTGAGCCACGGACTGCAATACTGGATTACTATTAAATACCAAACGAGAAATTGTTCATCTTTTTTTGCTAAAAAGTCCATCTCCGTATCATGCAAATTTGATAATTTTGAATTGCGGTATTCCTGTAGCTATATGAAACCATGCAACATATAGGATCTCAATAAATGTAAATTTAATATTCAGATCCCCGAATATACTAATAACAACAACAACAACAACAACAAAAACAACAAAACAACAACAACAAAACTCCATGATACAAGCGCACAACAACACAGTATTTCTTCGCATTTAAATAAGGTAGTGTGGTGTTAACGCATCATGAATTATGTTCCATTTTATAGAGCTTGAAATCAGGTCGCTTGAAGGTCATGTTTTACTAAAAAAAACGTAATAAAGGAAACTGTTAAATCATTATAAAATGTGTGCTTGGTGAATTTGTTGTAAGATAATTTATAAAATATCAATTATTTTTTTCATGTAAAGATGTGATTTTGAGCAATAACACAAAACACTTTTAAACTTTAGTTCTATTTTTTTTCAAAGGCAACATTCCTATCGACATGACGTTGTTGTTTACTTTTGATTTTAATCATATTCAGCTATTGGTAATGATATATATTTATGTAGTTCATGTAATTAAGGAATGTCCAGAAAATTATAAAAATGTTTTTTTGAGTATTTAACTAATAACTTGAATCAGTCCAACACAAAGATTTTAGCTTATAATGCTTAATTAAAAGCCCATTACGTTCCAGAAACGTTCTTATCGTTACTTCTTAAAACAAATTCCTTTTTTGGTTGCATTAATGTAGATTCAAAAAAAGTTTATCATTGCTCAATTACCCGAACCTTCTTTTTGTTTTGCTTGTAGTTGGCAATAAGTACAGTTAAAGTGATTTAGAATTTTGTATGACAGTCAAAATACTACTTCGTTTACATTTTCCTGCCTTATTGACAAATACTTCACATTTACTTGCATTTTCTTCAGGTGACTATTATCTAACATGCTCTAAAACCAATATCTTAATACTATAAAGCACATATTTGCCTTTTTGAAAGTAAAAAAAAAATATTATAAAAATATTTATCTGAGGTGATTACGTAATATTATGACAATCCTAATGCTGTTAACGGCTTTATGAACGAATTTGTTATTGCCTTATTATATTTTTAACTAACATCTTTTCATAATATTATTTTTTTTTGTCACAATAAAAAACAAACAGGAAAGAACCTTTGCTCTGAATGTATTGATATTCATCAAATTGTTAACAAAATGTAAATCGTAAAACAAAATTTAAACAAATACTTTTTACAGCAAATAGGAAAAAGAAATCAACATTGATATTTAATGCAATAAAGTCATTCCAATTATTGTCATTTTTACCATCGTCAGCCAAACTATAAGCATCGTTTTTTTAAGCATGTCAAATAAATCACGTAATTACACCAAACACTATTCCCAGTGTACTGTTTGAATCCAACAAAATGCGCTAATAAAATTCGATTCTTAGTGTGTTTTGTATTCTGTAATGAAAGTTCCTACTTTAAATGAATTTTTTTTTAAGTCAGGAAATCTGATAATGTAGAATACAATGGGAACGAAAATGATTCATGCGCCCATTCCCAAGACCTAAGGCATAATCATATATGTTTAAGAATATTATCATCGCAAATTTTGGATGAATTTGTCTTCAATTTAATCAGATAGTTGCTTTTAGTTTTGGGTAAATATAATAAAAAAGAATATTTCTAAAGGAAAAGGCAATGTAAAAATGAAAATATAATATCAAAAAAGTATACTATAAATGGTAAATCTGCAAATTTTCTGGCTCAAATAATAATTTTAAACGCTTGTATTGACCAGACAAATTAATTTAAACATTGTGTGAAGGAAAGAATTATTTAAGTTAAAAATACGTAACAATATCCAAGAAATTAAAGTAACAAATTAAAAAAAATTGCCAACTTGAGCACCGAGTGATGCCCGATACTCTAAAAAAAAGAGAAAAATCTACGTTCATTTTAGTTTTAATTAAATTAAGTAGACAAATGCAGTAACAAATAATGACACGTAAATTATTGAATGGTAATAAAATCTGGAAACAAAGTGATCCCTCGGAAGCATTATTCACAACTGAATTACATGAAAATTGCTGACTGGTTTGATTGAGGTTGTACATGAGGGATAATGAATAAATGCAACAAACGCCACACCCCCTAGCACCGGCTTGATAATGCTGGCATCAATGATCCCAAAGGACGAGACAATATACAAACACTGACTCGAAGTACGGGCAAATTTTTACAGCTGTCACACGGCGCTTGACACCTGCAGTTGTAAAGATATTTATTTTAGTATAAAATCTGCAAACAAAGTGATCCCTGGGAAGCATTATTCACAACAAAATTACAAAACGATCCTACTTAAACGTTTTCTACAAAGTGAATATAGTTTTTTTTGATGTACTTATTTTAAGAATAGGAGCGACTTTTTGAAAAGTAATCTGTGCACAGGTATGTCAATCAGATGTCATCGTTACTGTGTGGTATTTATTTACCTCATAACCTTTCTATTGTTATCATTGGTATTGATAATACTGTATCAAAAACATTTGTTCCGGAATATTTATTCATTGTGGTTGATGACATAACATGACAAAAGCTATACATTGTCATAAGATATATATATTTCTGGATTCAGTAGATTTTGAACGCTGAAAAAATATATGACTGGCGACGTACCCGATACACACATACAAAAGGCAGCTTGTCGCGAAAACAAGGATTTATTATCAATTTGAAGGAGTTTCTCTCCCATTTTAATTGACAGGTAAATTAAATGGTTTATCTTTAAAAATAAAAGCAGTCATTGCCTTAATCATGTATTAAGGTATCATCGGCAAGCTTGAACATCGGGGCAATGTTAATTTTTGTCGAGTAGTATTCATTAAAAAAAATTATCAAAGTATTTCAGTTCAGTACAATGCGATGTTTTCATGCACGTTATTATTATAATATATGGAAAAAAAACTTGAATTGAAGATACTGGTAATTATAAAGGTATCGTAAGAACAATCCATTATCGGGAAAAAATTCAGTTTAACAATGCATCCATATTATGTTCGAAACATGCGAACATGTTGGTATCGGTAGCTTGGTAGTTACATAATTATACTTCTAATCTATATACTTTTGGAGAAAAAATTGTAAACGCGTTTTTGTAAAATCATTTTAAGACATGTATGGATGTGAATAAAATATAGTTACGTTATACAGATAATATGTTGTTCATCAAGATATATTTCTTTTGTACCAGCATACACTACTATATTATATTTGGGAGTAAAACGCCATTATCGCGGTCTCGTCTGTCTCGCGAGAATGAAAGATCAACAATGGCGGCACCCATAAACTTATTTCTCAAGTTGATTGCAACAGAAAACTGTCATGGTGCCTCTTTTTGAAGGATATATATTAATATAAGACAGACAGCAATGTTTCCGTTTCTTTTACTTTAACATAATTATATCTGAAATATGTCACATCATTTTAAAAATCACTTCTTAATCGTCAATGCAACTTTCAATTTATTCTTTTTCATACTTAAGATATTTTTCTCGCAAATATTCACTTTTGACAGACAGATGGATACAATATAAATATATCACTCAGAGTACAACGCTATGATAAATGGGAAAATAAATATTGCATAATGCTCTTTACTGAAATATATTATCTTTTACTGGTGAAGTTTAATTATGAAGATATTAAACTAAAGAATTGATGACAAACAGTAATTGCTTCATTGCTTTGTAATAGCCATTTTGATTACAATGCATTTGTTTATATTGACATTCCTGGCAGGAAAAAGACATTTACGTCACTTTAAATTTTATTGTTTTAACCTTATATCACAGAGTGAGGGATACCACAAACCCAAAATTTCAATCATGCTATTAAATAAACTTCAACTCACAACTGAACAGAAGACAATGATTTTGTTAGAAACGTCTTTAATTTTATTACTTAATCGTGCATATATGCATCTTGTATTTGTATTTTTTAATAATTTATACACTCATAAAATCTTGTTTTCCTTGTGGCTTAGTGGTTGCATTTTAAATTAGAGACATCAGAATTGCAGCTACCGTTTATCCTTGCGTGATCGTAAGAGGATACCTAATGTGTTCGAATAACTGGGGTCTGTGCATCTCTTAGCTCCAGCTTATGTTTTCTCATTATATAAACTCTTTCATTTACCACAATTCTCAAAACGTCATGCAAATGGACTCCTAAAGACAAAGGCGCATTGATTACAAATCATTTATATGACTCTTTTATGCATTTCAATTACTTTTTATGTCAGAAATGTGCAGATAAACATCAATTTCAATAATAAACTTGACATATTCATTATCTATTTTACGATGTGAAATAATGATTATCCTTTTTACTATTAAGATGACTTATTAAAATAAAAGTTAAGTTAATTATGTAACAACTAATTTAACTGCTCGTCATTTTGGACTATTGTTCTAGTAATTGCAGCGTTCGTTGTCGTATAATAAAGTCACGTTCTTCTAATACATTTGTTATTTATTATAAACATTTGCAACACCACATCTGAGTCTGTAACAAAAACAACTTTCCTCTGTAACAAAAACAACTTTCCTTAAAAGATGTCTTAGTTGTTTATTGTTACAGCGGTATTTGTTTACGTTTTCGTGTTGTCTTACGTTTGCAACTACTTCATTGCTCTGATTTACAACGCTATGAATATGTATAGAATACAGGATTTATATAAAAATACCACAGTATGTTATCTCTAACCTTATAACAACTACTATCTCGTAATCAATTTAATATCAATTTGAAATCCCTCCATGAATTCATATTTGAAAATTTAATCCGTGATACACCTTCCTTCCTTCTGAAGGGAAACGACAAGTAACAGCATTCGACATTGATCAACCGATTCAATCGTATGAAAAAATATTTATTTAATTTATATTTCAATTTATGATATTTCTAACTATTATGGTATATTGACTTTATAAAATTCAAAATGCATTGAGATTATACGCTTTCACCATCAACATGCGTTTATCATGAACGGTGCATGATACAAGTATTACAGCTGTAGCATTACTGCATGACAACATCTTCTCATACAAATTATTATGAACGACTCTCACTAGATTTGTTTTCCTCATCAGATGCTTAATACAACTAATTACTTTTGTCCTCTCTTTCTTGTGAAAGAAGAGTAGTTGTGAATACATGTCATAGTTTTTCCTGCATTATGTCATTATTTGTACCTTATTATTAACAAAAACAATTATATAACATTAATAAAAAATGTCCATTACCGTCATTGTCAGATGTATTAAATTAATCAATTTATTATTAAGATATTGTATTGATTTGATATTTTAATATTGTTATCACTTAAATTTATTAATATTGTATTTATTTCATATCTTGATTTTTCACCATTTTAATTTCTTGAAAGTGTATTAATTTCATAGTTAGATATTGTACTTGTTTAATTTATTGATCATTTTAATTTCATTTCGACATGTTTTGTTAATACATGTAAATGTACATATTCAATATAATTTAATTATATTAAATGAATGCGAAACGAGTGACTATGATCAAATTATTTATAATGATTTTATATCAAAATTGAATAATGATATTGATAAAGAGACATAAGGATTGCCTATCTTATATTATATTTATTGTGTTATATTTGAAAATATTTTTATCGGATTTTCGACATGAATGCAGGAATAAAACGCATATATGAAGAACTAGACATATTATTTTGCTTAGTAAGTAAGGTGTCGAATAAATAACATAAAGATTCAAAGACTCGCATTGTTTTTTAATTGAAACTTGTTTTACTCTAGTTTATGCGACAATGGAAGTGCCATTCTAGTATTGCATAGTTTATCAGAGCAGTAATCAAACATTCATTTCTCATAAAATTACGAAATATCAAGAGAAAGTACATGCACTGAGATAATAGCTTAATCAAAACATAGATGTAAACTTTTGTTGTAATCATTTGTTACATAATGCGTGCAATAGAACACAAGTTCTGTAAATAAACGTTCTGATCTTTATTATGTTTTCTCAGAATATTCATATGTCAAAAGGACAACCTACAGTAAAAGAATATGATTTATTTAGTTTAGTATTATATAAAATGAATAATGCTCATTTGAAGGAAAATAATACAAACACTTTTCCCTAAAAACCCACAAAAAGAAGTCACCACCTTATTATTATTATTATATAACCATTTGTAGACAAGGGTTTCACTGTAACTGATGAAACAAATTTATTAGTTAAGGATATGTAAATTATATATTTTGTGAACAAAAATAACCACAATTTATTGTCTGATAGTCGTTGGCTGTACGTATTAAGATTCACATAAATGAAGATAATATTGTCTACAAATTTTGACAAACTGTCAATAATATACTGGTTTCAGGCAGCAGAAGTAAAGCTTTACGAGTATTTATTTGAAATAGCTAGTTAATCTCAATATGAATTATCACTTTACTCAAACGAATAATGACAATTTCAACTTATATCATTTGTTTAAAAAATGTATCATTTCAAGCACATGAGGAATACAAATTTAATGTTTTTCAGAACACATAATGTCAAACGGACAAAATGCATTCTTCTAGCCGAAGTAGATTCAAAGTCAATGTGACAGATGCCTCTAATAATTACGTGTTGCAGCTCTATCTCTCAAATTTATAAATCCATCCGTATTTTCTTATAATAATAATTGATTTCATTTAATGTCTTGGAGAATTATAAACATGGGTTATTTTACACATATAGAATTACAAGGATTGTGTGACTTATTGACTGCCAATCATAAAAGTGCTCGATTAAATTTTCGATTTGACTTTAGGTTTTTTCCCGTGATAGTCACGATAAATTGAAAGCAAATAAATACTATGTTTTCGAAAATGTCAAAACAGCTTAAGGTTATTATTATTATCACACCGTCCAGCAATTATTATAACATAATTTGTGATTGGAACTCAACTGTCAGCAAGTAGTTGATATTAT
Source organism: Ruditapes philippinarum (assembly GCF_026571515.1). Taxonomy (NCBI): domain Eukaryota; kingdom Metazoa; phylum Mollusca; class Bivalvia; order Venerida; family Veneridae; genus Ruditapes; species Ruditapes philippinarum. Next base: position 72,966 of record NW_026854097.1, read on the forward strand.
TTGTTCTTATTTTTGCATAATATTTAAAGATATACTATGCTCATCTTTGGGTAAAATATTTTCATCTTAGAAATGTATTGAAATCCATGAAATTCTTACTGAATATGTTTAATTTAAATAAAATAATGAATAGACTATGTATGGGAAGCTGCATTCCCTAGTACAAGTTAAGTGAAGTTGGTCTTTTCTTAAAAAAACTGCCAGTTTTTTTAATGACACTATATATTCATATTGTAACCATCTATAGTGTGTCGAGTTCAAAACATAACATACCTACTTAAAATAAAGTCGAAACATGTTTATTTTATACATACAAAGAGACTGTGTAGCAATTATTAATATAAAAAATTTAAAAATCAAATTTGAGCATAGTATATCTTTAAGTGGGCATGAACGAGAGCTTGCAAACATGTGGATCAAAACAACACATTATTTTTACTGCATTTTACCGCACTGAACCGGCAATTAAAATATCATATAAACTTAATAAAAAAAATCAAACCATACTTAAACAAAACCAACATTCTTAAAATATCTTGATGCAACTAACACCTGTCCAGAAGTAGCTCCAATAAACTTGAAACCATATTATTCTATATAATAAAAACAACAACAACAACAACAAAAAAAACATGGTCCTACGCAGTCTTTGTCTAACAACATGTAGGCAATGAAGAACTCACAAAACTATAAATAATCATAAACCATAACTTTAAATATCAGGTTAACAAAAATCAACAAAAAATCTTTGTTGTAGTAAAAATCGTTAAAATATGTTCCTCGAAACATCTGTTTTACATATTCTGCTTAACTTCGTTTTCCAACACTTATAATTTATCAACATAACTACTCCGTTTACCCTGAAGAAATGTGAAAACACCTATTTCTCTTCAGGCATGGTATTTACATCTTAAGATCATAATCCATGTAATCCTAAATAAACTTACAGATAAACATAATGTTAATTATAATGAAATTCAATAATTCTCAAAATGAGCTAACACAAATTCTAACCCGTATAATCCGCACATCTGTTGATATATCTTGTGCCACGAAATGATGGAAATAGTTTTCAATTTTATTTTTAAATAATTTTTTTTGTATTTTTTGTTTCTTCAATTAAATTTGTTTCTAATTTTGGTAGTTTCAGTATTTGCACCGCTAAACTTTTAATCTTACAGAGCATATGTTGATGTTCTTAATTATTTGCAATTTAATTACTGTAACATGAAGAACTTGTAACATAATAAATACAATACATATAAATGTTCGATTAAAATAGTTATCTTTCTAGTTATTGGCTTTATGAATCCAACACTTTTAATAGTTGAAAATTGAGTTCCGCTTAAGCCGGTGCTAGGGGTCATAAGAGTTTTTCAACCATGTAAACACGCAATCAAACCGAGTCTGCAATTTTCATGTAATTTGTTGTGATTAATGCTCCGAGGGATCACACTTCACAACAGCTGTTGTCGAATGCTGTGTGGCAGTCGTAAAAACATGTACTGTACTTCATTTCAGTGCCGTTACATTTTTCTGGTCTTTCGGGATTATTGATTCCAACACTTTTTAGTGTTTGAAATTGAGTACCGTTCATGCCGGTGCTACAGGGGTGAGTGATTTTGCACGTTTTCATTTCATCAGGTGCAAACTCAATCAAACCGTGTTAATTTTCATGTAATTTTGTTGTTTACATGTAAATGCTTCCGAGGGATACACTTTTGTCCAGATTTTTTAATGATTAGAATTTATTAGTAATACATAAAGAGCCAAAAGTGATAAATATGTATGCCACTTAAGCAAGTTATCGGAGTCGTTACCAAGCAGATCATGTATTTAGAGTGTTGAAAATAACATGAGGGGAACACTTGTAGATATGAAAACACACAACACATTGAAGACGTGTCCGTCTTGACACACAGGGTTCATAAGATACATTATTCTGATGTGACATCATTATTTTTGGTGTTACATATGTTGTTTTTAATTGTAACACATATTACTTGCATTTAGTTTAATGATTCATGCGCACGTTCACTGAAATCTTAACTCAAAAAAATACATTAACAATAAAGCAAATTATTTTTGACTACAGTAAAGCTGTTCCTAACAAACTACACATTTTTAAAGACATAACATTAAAATTCCGGCAATTTATATAAATATAAGTTAATATCATTACTTAAACAATTGAGAATAACTTGGAATTTCTAACAAATTTCAGAAATATTTAGGTATGGACATTTATTTCTTCAAATTGAAAATGTTTAACGAATGCGTTGTTTGACTTAATATTTTGGAACAATGTTGGCAACAACTTACAATGAAGCCGAAAATTTGTTTTCTTTAATTAACAGTCAATTTCTGGGACTTGTATTAAATATGAAACGTGTCAGTGTTAAAATGTTAAACAATAAGATAAATTATTCCAAATAATGAGAGGTATTTAAAAAAATCGTTTAATCTGGTAACCTAACATCTTGATAACCCGCCATGATTGATAAAAACTACAACATTTTTTTTTCACCAATTTATTTAAAACTCAACATGTGAAAAAAGAGAATATTTTGTGCTTTCTTTCCATTCTCCTTGAATCAAAAATGATGAACCTTTGGTACTAGAAAAAGAGCTATTACACGATCACATCAGAATAAGGGTAATATATTTGAAATGTATGACAATTATGATAATACTTGACAAAATCTAAACATCAATCATGATAAGAACTGAGACAAAATAATGACTTCACAAAGTACTTTCATGTTCTTCTTTAAAAGCAAAATAAAAGTAGATTTAAAGCGTTGTTAAAAATAACAAAACATAATTAAATATCTTTAACAACTTCCAAAAATAAACATAATTATCTTAAGTGTTTGTTCATTTCAATCGTTTATTATACAAGATAACGAGATAAAACAGCTTCAGCAGAATGAAACAGCAACTACACAAAGAAAAGCATCCCTAAAAATAATATATACATCCGAAGATCTGAGCTATGAGCATCCAATTCCTGAAAATTGAACCTGGGGGACTATCAACGAAAACATTGTTTATACATTTAAAACGCAATGTAAAAAATTAAATCATTTTTAGGTTTTGTTTCTCGAGTTTCAGAGTGATTTAAATATTGTTGAAATTGTCGTGAATCACCGGTTGACTGGTGCCCTTTTGCATCTTTGAAAACGAGGCTAAGTAAACCAAACTGATAAGATTTTATCGTGTTATAGAATGGCTTTTTTTTATGAATGTTATTTTTGAAATTCGGGAATTGATTTGCTAAATAAAAACAAAACAATAATATAAAAAATTTATTACTGAATAAAAGGGTTTTTTGCCCTAAATTTATTCTCCCAAATTTTCATATATCAGTTAATGAGTACTAGTACGTCGATTTAAAGATTCACTCGTCTAGATATAAAAGAAAAGCCTTCAACAAGATAAAACTACGAATGTTCGTTAAAATTTGAATAAATGTGTGCCTTAAACTAATTTTTAAATTCAGCTTTGTAGACCTTATTCAATTATATAAAAAGTAATACAGTCATATACATGCATATGAACATTTGATAATAATAATTGTTCAAAACCAAATAGTTATATTTTGCACAAAGTACACATTGCAACATATAAATATTACTTTCACGTTTTAATTAAAAAAACTAACAATATAAACAAATCCACTAGATAATACAATTCCTCTGCGCTTTATCCATATAACATCCCTTATACATGTACCATATCAATATAATACAAATTTAATGACACAAAAAGACATCCTACCGATAGACATTTTTCGTTCACCAACTAACTTCATTTTAGATATCCAAAAAGTTTTCTGACTGGAAATTTTTTTGATAAAATGTTGTATAAATAAGTTTTTTGCACTTTAATATATTATTAGAACGAAATAAGTAAGCAATACTTCTGCTGAATCTCAACAGAACATGACAATAACTAAAATAACTACAAAAACCGTGACAATATGGCATGACTGAGGGTTATAACGGCTGTGATTAATCCTGAATATAATCAAAATGTAACCATTATAAAATGTTTATTTTGTGATATGAATATTGACGATCTTTCTAATGGGTTTTATATTATATTAATTACACTTTATTTTCCACAGGAAGCAAAGGAAAACATTCGTTCATTACGAATCAATTTATTATTTTTTACGATATCATCATCGTCGAAATATTTCTACAATTTCATTCATGATTTATTGAAATGACATAGTTTATTTATAAATGCATGTGTAGATTATAATTTCTAAAAAAATAACTTTAATATTAACGTAAGAAAAAACGAATTACAAAAATATTGAAAAATGAGGAATAAACGTTGGATAATAGATGTTCCTGTAGAAATAAAAATTCAAAATATGAATAACTAGCGTGTTTAAGATACCTGGTTGAAAGCATTTAAAAGAAAAATCATAACCGTGGTTCACTGTATTAATAATGTAACACTACAAAAATAGTTTTGATATACACACGTACATGTTTAATATAACGCGATAAAGTCTGTGTCTTTAAGAGAGAATGTTATTTCATTAATTACAAGTAATCACAAACAATGCAAAAAGTGATTATCGCAGTTATTGAGACACATTTTTCAAATTATACTGTTACGAGCCAGGCGTAACTAGAAAGAAAAGCCAGCAACAAACTTGTAACAATATAACAAATTTATTACAGAAAAATATTAAAGAAAAATAAAATAACAAATTACTTTACAAATACCTGAAGTCCAAATTAAAGTGAAAATCTTAAATGTCTAGTCTGATCCTGGAATGATCCTTTTTGAATAACACAGTTTAAATCCAAGTTAAATCCAAGAACACTTTAGAATAAATTCCCACAATAAAATCCACAAGAATAATTTATTTTAAAATCCAAGCTCCCAATAAATCACTTTATATCCAAGTTGAATAATACTCCAAATATATTGATTTCTAAAAGATCACTGATGACTTAAAAGGTACAAGAAAATGAAAAAT